>NC_080060.1:12819971-12859971 GCF_026212465.1 Amaranthus tricolor | reverse complement strand
AAAACATATATAACAAAGTACCAGAATACAACTTCCTAAAATCTTTTGGTTGTCTTTCCTTTCCATATCTTCGCCCATACAACACTCACAAACTAGATTTTTGTTCTTTACCATGCCTTTTTCTTGGGTATAGTTCCGAACACAAAGGGTATTGCTGCTATCATATTCCTACCTCTCGAATGTACATTGCTAGACACGTCATATTTGATGAATCTCAGTTTCTATACCTCAACCGCAAATAAAAAAACCTCCTATCTCTAATTACAAATCTATGCAAATCTCTTTTCCTCTCTCAACTAATATTACACTTTCTGACACATCTCACTCTAGTCACTCCACTCTTAATGACTTTCCCTCCCCATCCATATCTTCACAACAATCCTCATTCTCAATCTGAAACCAGCAACAATGAGACCCCTTTCCCATTCATTTCTTCACAATAATCTCCTAATTGTCCACCAGAAACTAGTAATTTTCCATCCGCTGCACCAATACAACCGCATAATACATCTTCTAAACCATCATATTTTAAACCCTTAACCACTTCTATTCGCTCCATGACCAGTCGTGCTCGTACTAACTCTCCAAATTAAAAAGCTCTTATTACCATTAAAACACCTCGTCCCAATTCTAACTCCCCTTTTTATGAACCTCGTCATTTATCTCATTCCTCTAAACATGATCACTTGAACAACTCTGTGCAGGCCAAATACTCAGCTTTAATGAATAATGGGACATGGTCACTTGTTTCCCCTCCTCCAAATACTAATATTGTTGGTTGTAAGTGGGTTTACAAGGTCAACGTTAAAGCTAATGGGTTCATTGAACGTTATAAAGTGCGTCTGTTGCTAAAGGATTCCATCAAGAAGAGGGTATTGATTACTTTGATACAATCAGCCCTGTAGTTAAACCCACCACAATTCGTCGTGTCCTCATTATTGCCTTGTCTCGAAAATGGTCTCTACGACAACTTGCTATAAACAATGATTTTCTTCATGGCTCCCTTAATGAAATTGTCTACATGGAACAACCACAGGGATTTTTGATTTAACTCGGCCAAACCATGTTTGTAAACTTCATAAAGCTCTATATGGACTCAAACAAGCACCACGTGCTTGGCTCACCAAACTTAAATTCTTTCTTCTCCAACATGGTTTTCGATCTTGTCATGTAGATTTTTCTCTCTTTGTCTACAAGTCCCACAATATCACTACTTATATTTTAGTGTATGTAGATGATTTAATTGTTACAGGAAATTATAATGCTTATCTAGCCTCCTTTATTCAAAAATTAAATTAAGCCTTTTCTCTTAAAGATCTCGGTGAGTTACATTTCTTCCTCGGAATCGAAGTTCACTGACACCATAACTCTCTTTACCTCACTCAGCAAAAATATATTAGTGATATTCTTCATCGTGCAAAGATGGCTGATGCTAACCCCATATCCTCACCTGTTGAACCTGTTTCACGGCTCCTACCACTTCATGATCCTATGGATGATCCTAAACTATTTTGAAGTATCGTTGGTGCTTTGCACTATGCTACCATTACTAGACCAGAAATATCATATGCAGTTAATCGGGTATGTCAATTTATGCATTCACCAACAAGTTTACATTGGAAGGCTGTGAAGTACATTCTTCGCTATCTTAAGGGTACACCACACATGGGTCTTCATCTAAAATCCTCTCCAAATCAACATCTTATTGCTTGATCTGATGCTGGATAGGCTGGTGACATCTCAGACTTTTCGCTCACAATAAGGCTTTGTTATATTCTTTGGCGGAAACTTGATTAGTTAGTCATCCTGTAAACAAAAAGTAGTTGCTCGTTTAAGCACCGAAGATGAGTATAGAGCCATTGCCCTTGCTACTGTTGAACTAAACTGGTGAAAACAACTTATGTGTGAACTTCATGTACCAATTCCTAAACCTCTTCTTCTATTTTGTGATGATATGAGTGCAACTTTTATTATCTCCAATCCACTTATTAATGATAAATCAAAGCACATACAGATTGATTTTTATTTTGTCAAAGAACAAGTTGAAGCAGTTGATCTCCTTGTCAAATTTATCCGATCACAATACCAATGTGCGAACATGTTCACTAACGTTATTGGTATTCCACGCTTTCAGTTTCTCAAGGACAAGCTCCATGTCCACCAATGTCCATTAGCTGCAAGGGGGTATTAAGAGAAGGCTCTCAATCTACAGCAAGTAATTCCTATACTCAAGTAGTAGCTACACAAAGTCAAAGCACTAATATGGATAGAGAATCTCCTTGATTATATCTCCCTTAATCATAGTTTTTCTCCTCCTTAATTATCTCCATCAATTAAATAGAATTATTCTTCTTGCTATTATTAGTTGTATGTAATTATCTCCTTTCTAAGTTAGTTCTTTCTCTTATATGTATATAATGTAGATCATGTACTCATACAAATGCAATAACATAAGTTTCTCTTATCAAACCTACTGTTGCTATCTTCTCTGTATAGCCGAACTTATAAAGCCATTTAGTAAGTAATAACCAAAAAGGGCAAGTAATAACAATCAATCCACAGAAGCACACATGCGCGAGTTTAAAAATCAAACCACAGGATCGGTGTAGTTTAAAAAATGATGGTCATAATCTTTAAGTTGTGTGCCATCCTTCACATAATGGAGTATTTACAGTAGCCTAATCTAGTGTCATCCAATTATTGTCAAAATAATCTTCATCTCCCTCGGCTTAATCTAACCCATTCCTCTTTTGACTTCAACTCAATCTCTCTACACTAAAACAATACAAGTATTTGATATACGAGCAGTTTATATTTTGTACTTTGTACCATATATTTATGAAGTTACCAACTCTATTTCACGTCCCACTATTACTTACTTTTTTTTTTAGTTGACCCACTATTGCTTTTTTAATTTACTCATTACTGGCACTAGTAAAAAAAAGTCTCATTAGTAACCTCTATTAGTATCTTTTATTTAAATAAAAGATACAAATAATGAGATTTGTATCATTTATTCTAACAAAAGATACAAATAAACCTTATTTGTATATTTTAATTAGATAAAATTACAAAAAACTACCTAATCTATACCCCTTTTTGTAAAAAACTACACTATGTAAAATTTTTTGCAAAAAACTACCTTATATAATACATTTCTTTGCAAAATATTACCTTATAACGGTTTTTACCCTTTGACCGTTTAATTTAACAGTTGACCGTCACGTGACAGTCACGTGATTCTTTAAACCCGGGTTTTTCACATACTTTTTCACTTCCTCTTTCGCTCTCCTTCTTTCCTGGTTTTATCATACTCCTAAATTGCTATTTTTGTTCCTTTTTAACTTTCAAATCTCACATTAATGGCTTATTAATCCTCAATAAAAACAAATATTCTATAGTTTCTTCATCCGATCAACTGCAATGCACTGATTTTTCGGTGATTAAGCCGATTCTTCGAGCGCCCGAGTTCGTTTGGAAGAAGACGAATCTTTCTCCACTAGATTCTCTAAATTACCCATTTGTTGGTCCACTTTCTGGGTTGAAAGAATGGGTTTAGAAGAAGAGAAATAAAATTTAATTTTGTTGGTTTTTAATAGGTTTTATTTTTAGATTGATTTTAATATTTGGGTTCTTAAAGTTTGTGAATTTTGATATATTTTTTTGATGTTACATGCTGTAATTTATACTTTTTCCCGTCTTTTATGTGTTTTTAATGCAAAATAAAAAAAAAAGTTCATTTTTAAGATTGTTAGGAAGTATAATGCTTGTTTGTTTTTGATATTGACTATTATCATATGCTCCTTCCATTTGATCTATTTCTCAAAAAAAAAAAAAATTATATAAGCTTATTCCCAAGTTAATGCAACCCAACTATTGAGGAATGAAATTCATTTTCTGTCAAATTAGTTAAAGTTGTGTATCAAATTAGTTAAAGTTAAAACCTAATTTAAGAAAGCAATTTCTTGCAATCAATTTGGGTTGTGAATGAACAACGCTGAAATGAAGAAGATGGGTTCAAAGAATCACGTGACTGTCACATGACGGTCAAGGGTTAAATTAAACGGTCAAAGGGTAAAAACCATTATAAGGTACTGTTTTGCAAAGAAATATATTATATAAGATATTTTTTACAAAAAATTTTACATAAGGTAGTTTTTTTTATAAAAAGAGGTATAAATTAGGTAGTTTTTTGTAATTTTCTCTTTTAATTAAACAAAAGATACAAATAATGTATTATTTGTACTGCTTGTGAAACAAACGATACGAATAATACTTATTTGTATCCTTTGTTTAAAGAAACGATACAAATAAGAGTCATTTGTATCGTTTGTCCTAAAAACAATACAAATAAGGTACAACCCTAGTTTTGCTTACAAATTACAATTTGAAATTATAAGCGACAAAACAAAACATTCTTTTTCATAAATCTACCATTCGCCGCTACCAAATTTTCTTCTGACTGCTACTTGCTTCCATTAACAGCATTGCTGCTGCTGCCGACCTCCTCTACACCGCCAATTCTGCTTCCGACTTCCTTTACACTCGTCAACTGCAATCCTGCACCATATTTGGCGTTTTTCTCATCTGAATTTCACTCTTTGGATTTAGGTAACTGTTTTTCCTCTTTTCTATTACTAATTTTTTTATTTTTATTTTTATTTTGAACCCAACTTAGACCAATGTTGTTTTTAATACTTAATTTTAAGCGAAATTGCTACAAATGGAGGAGTTAAAAAACTAGGGTTTAAAGACTTAATTTGTATTGTAAGTTTGTCTTCCCCCCTCTTTTGTGTCATTGTTGGCGTGACATTCAGATATGAACATGTTACATGAGATTAGAGAAGCATCAGTGTTGGGGTTACAGTGTGAATCGAGACTTGGGAGTTTTATATTTATTATATTTAAATTTCAAATAATATGTTCCAATGTGGTAGTTAATGTATTGAAAATGGTTGAAGAGGCAAACAAACAAGCTGAAGAGAATATTATTGATAGTAGAACGCATAGCCCGGAAGTATTGAAGTGCAAAATATGAAAATAATTTCAAGTAAGGAGCAATTACAAGTAGATTTTGGTTTCTATTTTATATGTTTTGCTCCATAGCTGGAAAATTAAAGGTTTAAATGGTGTTTTCTGAATGTTATGCATTGCTTCGCAGTATAAGTTGCTAGTAGTAATACTCTTTGTTGCTTGGGTTTATGGTCAGTAATACTTTTTGTTGCTTGGTTTAGAGTTAGTAATACAAGCAGATATTAATAAAACAATTATAAACTAAAGTTTATTAATATCATCACCAAGAAAATTAAATAACAAAACTCAGATTTCTAAACTAAATACAATACGATCTTGTTTGTGTTGTGCCAATCTGCGTCTCCATAAAAATAATATGCTTGAATTCGAGTTGAGGTACTAGCCACTCGCTGCCTAAGTTTGCTAAGCTACATACGTGCAATTACACTTCTTTTGGTGTATAAAACTCTACAAAGGGAAATATATAATGTAGACAAGATACAATAAACTCTAGAGTGCCACCCCTAGACTGCACAAAATAAGCTAATTTGTGTGCATTCTGTATAACCCCACGAAATGTAGGTAAAGAGTATGCTAGTTCGTTTGTAGCAAACCACTTTAGCATAAACCGTTCCAAAAATCTTCTGAATGAAAGCTTATATTTTGGGTCTAAGAGTATGCTAGTTCTCAAGTTTGAAAGCTGGCAGTTGGCACAACTCACAAGTTTGATATTAAGTAATGATCTTCATTGACAAAATTTTCTTGTTGGTTTAGTCTAATAGCTGGTTTTAACGATTAAGGTTACTCCTTGATGAAAGAGTAATTACTTGAGGAGGTTGACACTATGGGCATTTAAGACATTAAACCAGAATAATATATGAACTGTGAAGTGGTGGGAATAATAATAGATTTCAGATGTGGTGCCTTTGTGGTGTCTTTGTAGATTTCAGATGTTGAAAGGATTTATCCCTGACAATGATCAGAAGAGAGATAAGGCATCATTCTTGTTGGAGGTAGGAAGCAAGATAATTCTTGTTTGGTTCTACACTTAGTATCTATAATACTTACTGCTATCTGTTATTTGTGTAGGTCGAGTATATTCATTATTTACAGGAAAAGGTTATCAAATTAAAGCTTGTGAATGATTGAATTTCAAAACGGAGGTAGAGTAAATAAAATGAACTCAACTATTGAACAAGATCAAGGATTCAAGTTAAATATAAGTGAGCATTGCTAATCTTTTGAATTGTTTCTAAGAATATACAAGTATACTCTAATTGATTTGATTTATTTGGTACTAGTTAATAAGTTTATGCCTTTTTAATCTAGTATGTATGTATGTATAGCGTAGAGGAGGAAAAGTTAATTGCGGTTTCTTAGGCTTAATTATATATGAAGATGTAGTGATGATCATGGATGAAGGAATATGTTTTTGCTAGTTTCTGCATTAGATTTGGGTTTACTTTAAAATGTAATGAATATTTACTGTTTCTCACTAATTGTCTGGGGGATTTTACCCGGAGAATTGTCTTAGATTGTGGTAGTAATGGCAGGATCTTCTCTGAATTTAACGCCTATGAAATTTAAGACATGCGTGCTCATTTCCACCTTTTCTAGCTTAGCTTCTTCTCTGGATTTAACGCCTAATGCCAGGATATAAATTAAAGCTTAACTTAGTTTTACTTAGCTTGTCTCCAACATAAACCCAAAAAGGTTTAGATCACACTGTATTCGACATTACTGCCATTTATTAGTTCCTAGTAGTGTGATTGATTTTTACCGTTTCTCACCATGCATTTGTACTGTTCCTGAGTAGTTTAGTTCCGAGAAAAAGTGGTTATGAACATGAGTTTCATTGTATTTTGGGAAATTAGTTGGTGGTGTGGGAAAGAATCAAGGTGGTCTTTTATTGTATTGAGTTTATTTGCAGGTACATGAGTTTAAAAAGTTTTGGATTATTCATTTTACAAACGAAATTTTGCCAAGTATAAATTAGAATTTTTTTTAAAAAAATAAATATTTTGTAATGCATGAAGAAAAAAATTGAATTGTACATGTGGATGAGAATAAAATGAAAAATAATTATTATATGGATGAAATTAGAACGAAAAAAATTAAATTGCGTGGATGAAATTAAAAGAATTTTTAATAGATATATTTCTGAAAACATAAATTATGCAAAATGGAGAGGAGAATCCAAAATACAAAACGAAGCTAAATTATCTCTTTTTAAATTTAAGCTTTATTATAATTCCTCGATAACAACTTTGAATGTTTATAGCAGTGATGTTCCTAGCGTTGTACGGGTTCTAGGCAAACTAAAAGAAGTGGACCCTCTCTGTGGAGGGTCTATTCTGAACTTAAAAAGATATTTGGAAAAATAACAAAGATGGACCCTATATATATTAATTAGCATTAGAAATATAGATATATCATATAATTGTTAAAATGATAAAAGAACTACTTATAAATTGTAAATTTCTAAGTGTACTTTCATTAACTAGCATTTAGGGTTCTTTCTGACTTTGTGTCCGAGGCAAATATATACCTTGTCTATGGTTAGAAACGTCCCAGATTTATAGATTATACATACATAAGTACACATACATACACCAACAGCAAATTATAGAAAACCACAAAAATTTCAAATCTCACAAGTCACGATCTTACAAACATTGATTGAAACTAATAAAGGTAAACACTAAAATGAGCAATAGTATTAACCCCATCAGTTGTATGATAACAATAGCTTAGAAACACATTAATCTTAGCGAGACTTCTAGAAATCAGTCAACAAAGGCTCTTCACCTACTCATGCGTTGATGCTAACCACTCTTTTTTTAATATCAAGCAATCAATAATTAAAACATTTATTAAAAAAAAAGCTGTCAAAAGTCAAGTGATAAATTTCTAGAGTAATGTGTAATTAAATTTAAACTAATTGAATTAAATAGCTGATCATTTTATATTAATCAAAGATTTGACGAGTTATAGAATTATTTCAACTAATCAAACACTCTGATCTATAAATTGACTAAGAGAAAAAACGATAAATTAACAATCATTAAAACATTTTTAAAAAGTTGTGAAAAGCCAAGAATCAAATTTCTAGAGCACTTGGCATGTGTAATTAAATTTAAACTAATTGAATCAAGTAGCTAATGAGTTTGCCAATCAAAGATTTGACAATCAATTATATTTACCGATTTAGTTAGTATTTCAACAATTCAAATACTCTAATCTATAAATTGACTAAGAGAATAAAAACAATAAATTAAGAATCATTTAGGTGATATTAACTAATTTAAAATTATGAATTAGAAATCAAAATATTAATCATATATCTTTTAGTAAATTACTACTAGAGAAATTTTAAAAAAATAAAGTAAGAAATACTTAAATGACCTTAAATAATTTAGGGATATTTTATATGGTAAGCAACCACTATTGCAAAAGGCGAGTGGTATCAATTCTTAAAACTTCTTCCACAAAATAGTACTCAACTCTGAGAAAATTAATTACAGTAATATTATGGAGGTAAAAACGTTTAATTTCTGTTAAGTTTTGGTAAAAGTCATAAATGCCCCTAATAAATCCCAAATGTAAAGCCAACTTAACGGAAATCAAACTTAACGGAAATGTTACTGTAGTTAATTTTCCAAGAGTTGAGTGGTTTTTTGTGGAAAATATTTGGGATTTATTAGGGGAATTTATGACTTTTACCAAAACTTAACGGAAATTAAATGTTTTTACCTCCATAATGTTACTGTAGTTAATTTCCAAGAGTTGAGTGCTATTTTGTGGAAAAAATTTTACGAATTGCTACCTCTCGCCTTTTGCCATAGTTGGTGATTACCATATAAAATATCCCAATAATTTATTAAGTATAGAAATTATTTCAACTTCATATCATAATCATGATCATAAGATCTATTAAAAAGCTATGAAAAGTCGAGTGTCAAATTTCTAAAGCACTTGCCATGAGTAATTTTTCTATTAGCACATTTAAACTAACTAAATTAAATAGCTGAGCAGTTTACATCAATCAAAGATTTGACAATCAATTAATATTTAACCTAATAAATTTAGTGATATAGTTATAGGAATTATTTTAACTATTCAAATACCTTGATCTATAAATTGACTAAGAGAATGGAAATAATAAATTAAGAATCATTTTGGTAATATTAACAAATTTAAAATTATAAATAAGAGGATGTAATATTAATCATATATCTTTTAATAATTACTACTTGTGAAATTTAAAAACAAAATAAAGTAATAAATATTTAGATGATATTATATAATTTATTAAGATTTAGATTGATTTAATAATAGGAATTATTTTGACTAATCATACAATCTAATAAAAAGACTGAAGAATGACACGTGCCATTCTTTTTGAGCCACGCGAGATGAAAGAATTTTATTGGTTGATATTGGCTTATGTGGCAAATAGAATTAATCAATCTGTTATTTATTTTACTCATGTACAAACTTTTTTAATTTATTACACATATAAAAATGTCATATTACCCTATTTTAGGAATTATTATTTATTACTTTATCTTTAGTATATAGTATATTTATTATTATATGTTTTTAAAAATTATATCTATATATATCTTCATACTAAGAATTCCGAGCATTGCACGGAGTTTTATACTAGTTAATTTCTAAACAAATTAATACGAAGCTAGTAAAGAGAAACAAGAGACCAATTAATTTTGAAAAATAATTACCTCAATATATAGGAGTGTTCTTGTGTTTTTACTAGACACAATTAATCAAGAACTAAGTCCGAATTAGTCCAATTATTATCCTTAAGCAAGTGTTCTAAATATATTGGAAGTTTGTTCTTGTTATTTTGCCAAATTTTGCAATGAGACTACTCTTCAAATGCCTGGTAACCTGCACAGTAAATAAGGGTTTGGGAGGCTCGAAATGGGTTTTCGGGGTCCTATTCCAACGTCCAAGTTAGTGTTTAAATATTATTGATTACTTAACAAGTCCTTCCAAGGGCACAATGACTGCAAGGTGGATTATAGCTTAGCGCTTTTTTAGCGTGAGACTTTGTTGAATTTAGTGAATTCAATCATTGTACGAAGATTTTCAATTGTCTTTTGAAGATCAGTGGGTTTCAATTCAACAGTTCTTCTTAAATGAACAAGTATTAATTAGTTCTTATGCTTGTTCTAGTTGTCTTTTTTTTTTTTTTGTAGAGAATTTATGACCTTGTTCATTTGGTGTAGCTTGGAGTATTTATAGCCTATCATTGGGCTGTATGAAATGTCCCAAAAGCTCCATCAGGTAATGTCGTAAGCAATCCCAAAAATACGACCTTGTTTGAGTGCTACAACTACTAATGTGTTGCTTTGTTAATTGGACCTTCGGCGGTGCAAAAAATGCCCTAACAAAATTCCCTTCTTCAGCCTTTGAAACAGGTGTCCGACTTCTGAAAAGCAACCTCTTATCATTACCATTTGAGTGACCTTTATATTGTATGTACTTATGAAACAACTTTAAATAAAATGCACTGTCCTTTTTGTCTCACTTGAACTTCCTTCCCAGTAAACAACTTCATTAGTTCCTAGAATCTGGAACCAAACTACTCTTTCTGAACTATTAACTTAATTAATTCTCCCAGGATGATTTTATCCCAGAACTAAGGATTCTGACTTGGACATATCGTGAACATAGCAAGAATAGGTCACTGAATTATTGAAAGAAGTCTTGTGCATACAATTCTGTTTGGGCTTCCAACTATGGAAAATTTGTCTTTACCAGCAAGAAAAAGGTCACTAAATCAAATGAATTTAATTGGTAGAGAGGTGAAACAATTGGTTAAAAAGTAATGAAAAATAAATAAAATTGCAGTTAGTTTTCTCATTTTAGGGTAGAAATTTACCTTAAGGGAGGATGGGGAAAATCTTTTCCTCCAAATGAGAGGCAAATCATTCTTTTTATTATTCATCGTTTTTTTAGTTTACTCTCATTCTACTTCTTTTACAATTATTTCAATTACTTTATTTTCATTTCTAATTATCTTTGTTCCATTAATTTAACTTTTTTTATCCCTTTAAATATTTACTCTTAATTCAAGCGAGCACTAAAATTTCACTAACTCATTAAATTTTAGGGTTGTTGATGTCAACTATTTTTTGATTTAGTATAATGTGTAGGTAGATAGATAGATAAATATATGGATTTGCTATTGGGCAAAGACGGCTAGGATAGGCTCATTAATTTTCAATTTTGTTTAGCATAATTAATTGATAAATATTTTGGAAAAAAAACATAGCAACCTACATGACTAATTTTGGTTAGGATGGGCTTAAAATAAGATTCTTTGTAACTTTGTATATATAATGGGCCCTTTATTGCTATTAAGAATGAAGTAGTTGAGAATCAATTATCTTCAACCAAGTGATAGAGAAAGAATTTGACATGTTTTCATTTTATGAATAATAATTGATGCAAGAGATTAATTTAATATCAACTCATGAGAGGAAAAATCAATTATAAAAAATATTTCTTTGCTTTATTTTATCATCATTATATTTTGGCTATCTAGTATGTACTCTCTCTGTCTCTCTTATTTTGCACTAAGTGTAAAATGGATTTAATTTAGTAGAAAGAGAAATTAGGTTGGAAGATGAGACAAAAAAAAAAGATAAATAAGTGATTTAAATATATAAGTTCGTGTATGAGATTAAAAGAAGGAGAGTAAAATTATTGTCAAAAAATTATAAAATCAGTAACATAAATAAAAATAAAAGTAGTGCAAAATAATAGAAACATATGAAGTATTATTTTCTTTTTGATGGTATCAAAACTTGAACTTTTAATCTTATGGTTAGAGATTTAGAGGTTGGACCTTCAAACCATCCAATCAACTTGTATGTATTACTTGACAATTGGAAAACGACCGATTAGTTAGATCATTTTTAAATTTTGAATTTAGCACAATTTTAATTTTCATATGTATGTTTATTTTTGGATAGTTTTGGATTAGTATAATTGTTTATAGTCTATTTATTAGACTCATTTTAACGCCTCTAAATCTATTGTGTTTTCTTTGGCAAAGAGTCGGGAAATCATACAATTTAATAATTTTGCTGTAAAACGATAAATGACAGCTCATAAGCTTTATTAAATGTCATTATTTCAATAGTTAACCTATTATTATGTGTCAATTAATTATATAATTAATTACCCAAATCAACACATGCATTATTTTAAACATGTTTTTCAATAAATAAAAGGGTTAGTTTAGCTAAAGATTTTATAACATCAAAATATTATACCTAAATAATAAACTCTATAGAATTGTCAATTTAACGCGTATCATTGCTCTAAAAATAGTATGCAAGCTATCAATTATTTCTAATAAGAAGACACAAAGTAACTAATTGGATATTTTCGATTGACAAGTAATGTATACTTTATTATACTATATACTAAATTATAGCATTTTATATTGATATACACAAAGTCTTTAGAAATAACTTAATAAAATTAAGCATTTATGGGGAACGATAAAGACAACAAGATCTATCAAAAAGAATCTATATGTAATTTAATAGACGAATCAATAAATCAATTATATTTAACAAGATCTATCAAAAAGAATCTAAAAGACAATTTCATCTTTAGTATTTAAGATCTATATGTAATTTAATAGACGAATCAATAAATCAATAAATCAACAAGATCTATCAAAAAGAATCTACAAGAGAATTTCATTTTTCATATTTAAGATCATCTACAAACTATTTAATTTATTATACAAATCATATCAGAATATCTTAACACATATTATTTCATCTTTAGTATATAGTATGTTTATTATTACGTATTTTTAAAAATTATATTTATTTATATTTTTATAGAAAACCTCCGTGCATTACACGGGTATTTATACTAGTAATTTTATATTACTCCTAATTAGACCCTATTATTTCGCCTGAAGGTTCTGAGCATGTTCAGCATGTTCGACCGCACAGGGCGTCAAAAAATTAGGAGCCTCAATACTAAATTACTTAATATATGTTAGTTGTTTAAAGATACAAAATTGTTAGAGAAATATCATAATTTTTTAAATTGCATAGGACCTTTATAAAATTTGTCAATTTTTACACAGCCCCTCACAAATCTAAAAAAATTTAATTCAAAAAACAAATTATTAATAAATCTTAATTTAACAATAGCATAACCATGATTGATAATTTAGGATTACATCTTATGTTATACTCATTTTAATTCAGCACTAACGTCTCATTTACTTTATACACTCTATCCAATGCACTTATTCAATCCTTAATATATCTAATTGTGCATTATTAAAAATTATGGAAAGTTGATATGAATAATCCTTGCATTGAGACGAATCAAACAAGATCCCACATGACTATGTTTTAACTTGTAGATTAATAATAAAATACAAATTAAGAATAAAAGATAAATAGTGTCCAAAAAGCAAATGAGACGTTAGTGGTGAATTGAGGGGAGTATTATATATAAACGTGAAGAGATCTGTTTAAAGTGTATCAATTTTTTTCCTTGAAGAAAAGGACATTAAATTTTGGACAGCCAACCATATTTGATTAATTATTGAATAAAATTTGAGTGGATACCTGATCAATTGGCAATAGCATGCAAGTGTTGAAGACAATAATTCACAATTATCGCACACAGAGAAATAAATATTTCTCCTACCATTCCATTATTCATTATCTCTTAAATTTAAGGGTAATTTTAAGGACCAAACTCAGAAAAAGAGACCTTAGAATTTCAATCATGTTGGTACTCCCCACATAAAAGGGATAATATCTTGGAGAGTTGAAGCATCATATATTAAATCTTTTGACAACTCTTAACAATATGATGCCATTAATAAGCTGATAACATCTGGTGGATCATTCATAGCCAAAGGCCACAGCCTTCCCTCAATCATATCCTTATAATTGCTTAAATTCCATTTGATATCTTTTCATGACTCATATCATGGATGCTAAATCTTCTGCTACTCTACAACTGGAACAACAAACCATAGGTATGCTACTCCACACTCACTTTAACTAAACTACCTTCTTGATTATGCCTTTTTTTCCTTCTTTCTCTTTTAATTATATGTGATTTTTAGTATCATAACAGCTCGCTACTCTTTGAGAGACTATATCTCTCTTAAACGACTTCAAAATAAAAACTTAACTTATGTATGAAGCACATTTTACAGTGAAATTGTCTTACACAAAAATTTGCAGTATAATTTACAAGTATGGGATGCATAGTTTAAATATCCACAAATTTTCAGTTTAAAACATCTCATTATGCACAATTTAGAATTCGATCCGACTAAATTCATTACAACATTCATTTTAAATATTAAAATATGATTTTAAAATTTGAGCTACCTATATGAACCTGTTAAATGATAAGAGTTTCGTATAAGATTAGTTATTAAACATTAGTCCAATTTAATATATATGAGATTTTTTTTTATATGATCTAGGTGTTACTGTTTGAAGTTTTGATACTTTAATTTTTAGTGAACTGATTTTATTCATTGGATCAACATTATTTTATAATATTGAAATCTATTAAATTCAAGTGAATAATTTGAAAGCCCTTATTTACTTTATCTAACAATAATAGTATTTACTAAAATAACCGCAGTTAAACAATAATGAATTCAGAGATATTATCTTACTTGTCTCCATTTATATATATTTTGTCTTCATATATACGTTAATGCCCGTATGATGTATGATTTTTTAAATTTTCTGGCATATTAATATAAATTAAAAATTAAAAATTTAGAAAATAAAAAATAAAGTCAAAGATGTAAACATTATTAATAAAACAATGACATCATTATTAAATTTAAAAGAAATTTTTTTTAAGGTTGTGACGCAAACAATTTTACAAAATGGTAATGTGAACAATGTATTATTTTAGTAATATATATATATGATTGATTAATTTAATTAGCATAAATAACTAGATAAGTATAAAAAAGATTTATCATGTTAATACTCTCTTTGTTTTCAAATGTTCTTCATATTCACAAATAATCATAATTGTGAGTTTCTTAAAAATTCTAAAAAGTTGATATTTAGAAAGTATAAATTGAAACGAATCTAATAAGATCTTACATAAATATATTTTTCTTTATATTAATAAGAAATTATAGTTAAAATTTGACAATAAAATTTATAAATTCTATTTAAGAAGAAAAAAACGGAAGAAGTATAAAACAAGTAATATGAAAACAATTCGAGAGTCAATAAGACTTGTTTGCCATTCTCAATCATCTTTTATCTATCTATAACTCTATAACTATTGTAAAATGAAAATTCCACTGTCATTATCTTCTTGAAAATTGCATTGTTAATCTCACTTTCCAAGGAAAAGAATATTCCTCCAATTATTAGTATTACTCCAATTATTATTATCACTATATACTCATTTGTATTTTTTGAATTGTATTGAAAAGAAAGTGGATAAGTTTTAAGAAAGTGAAAATAAATAAAGAGAGAAAATAAATTATGTGGATGAAATTATAAAAAATCTCAAAATATAAATGAGATTAAAAAAAAATGGTGGACTATTATACAAAAATAGAAATAATCACTACTACAAATTTAGTTTGTTGCAACACTTTGTTTGCAACACTTTTTTTGTTGTTGTAATTTACTCTTAATTTAACATTTTATATGAAAATTTAAATCAAGTGTTGCATATAAGTATCACCGTGTTCAATTTTACTTTTTATCATATTTTAGATGGTTCAATGGGACGACATGTGAAAGAAATAGAATAAAGGAAAAATTACCCTGAATAATACGAACTTTCACTGATTTTCCTACAATAATACGAACTTTCAATTAACCATGAATAATACGAACTTTGATACATATTTCCCGCTGGCATACCATTTTACCTATTACCAGTAAACTTACTCATTCCTTTAAATTTTTTTTTTGGCTGATAAAACTAAGTAAGAAAAATTACCCTGAATGATACGAACTTTCACTGATTTTCCTAAAATAATACGAACTTTCAATTAACTATGAATAAAATACGAACTTTGATACATATTTCCCGCTAGCATAATGAAGAAATGGGAAATTTACCGTTTCTCCAGGTAAAGAACCGTTCAGGTATGCTAGCGGGAAATATGTATTAAAGTTTGTATTATTCATGGTTAATTGAAAGTTCGTATTATTGTAGGAAAATCAGTGAAAGTTCGTATTATTCAGGGTAATTTTTCCTAGAATAAAATGTTTTTTAATTTAAAGTTGTGACAAGATTAAGGATAGTAAGGTTAAACTGATAAAATTAACATACCCAAATTAAAAAATAAGACATTTAGGGTGATTTTACGCAATAAGAAAATGAGACACTTAAGCTGAATTAGTGGGATATAATTTTAAAAAAAATTGAAATTTGTTAAGAAATAATGGCGGTGGTAATTCTTGGTTTTGCCTCCTTTTAAAAAAGAAAAAGAAAAAAAAATTAAACTAAAAAATTACTAATACTAAGTGGGACAGATCAAAATAGAAAATAATACAAATTCAATGGGACGAATGGAGTAATATTTTGTAGGAAAAATCTCCTTTAAGTTGGTATTATTCATGGTTAATCAATAATTATTATTATTGCATGAAAATTCACAAAAAGTTGTATTGTTCACCGTAATTTTTTCTATTTTGTATATTCTTACTTTACTATCATTCATTAATACACTATTTTCCATGTTATTTGATCTTTGACTTTAAAATTTAGGATATTCGAAAACTCAAAATCTAATTCTTTTATTTTTCAATCAATTATATGTAAAAATGAAGTATACTTATTTTTAATATATTTGAGTTAGAGTGAATTGTAAATCACTTTTTATATATTTAAGCAAAGCTTTGTTCACTGCTCATTAAATCTATCATATTGAGTAAAAATAATTGCACTCCAGCAAAAATAAGTTTAGTTCACCATTATATATGGCTGTGTTATCTTCACTTAAGTTTGATTGATTTTGTACAACATATATTAATAAATAACATTCCTCCTTACAATGTGTCATGTTAAATAACAATTCAAAGTTCGAGTATAAATTAAGATTAAGATAGATTTCACATAATTCTATTATTGTTGGCTCTAAAGCCGACCATTATAATAAATTTAATTAGATAAAAAATATTAAATCTTAATCTTAAGTTTGTGATTTTTATGATAACTAAAAAATACTCCCTACCTCCGTCAATCCTTTTATCTTCGTTTCACATATCCCTTCTCCTACTGAAGTTAAGAAAGGCACCTTTTCCCTCCCCCCTTTGAAATCCCTTGGGCCAGACGGCTACCATAGTGTTTTCTACCAAAGGCATTGGTCTACTATTGAGTCATCCCTCGTATCTTTCGTCCAAGATACCTTCCTTCGAGTAGCATCAATCCTGTTTTCAATTATATCGTCTTGGCTCTTATCCCTAAGACAAATCTTCCTTCTAATCCTAGCCAATTTCGTCCAATTAGCCTTTGTAACATAGTCTACAAGATTATCTCTAAGATCCTGGTTGATAGGATTCGACACTCCCTCAACTCCCTCATTTCTCCTTATCAAAATAGCTTTTTGCCTTCAAGATGAACAAAATCCAATTACTTAATTGCATTTAAAATCCTTCACTCCATGCGTATCTAAAAAGGAAGGAAAATTCTGTTTTCTCTTAAGATTGATCTGAAAAAAGTGTACGATAGCATTAAATGAAGCTTTATCAGACAATCTCTCATCCACCATGGCTTTGATGAGGCTTCTTGTGAATTCATTATGAGTTGTGTTTCCTCCTCCTCTATTTCAGTTCTGACGAATAGGACTCCTTCTGTAACAGCCACTATTGTGATACAACTTAATTATAGTACTAATTATGTTGGGAAGTGTCTGAAGTTATTTATGATGTGTATTGTAATTCTGGCGACAAAACTATTTTAAGTTGGGGAGAATGAAACAACCATTATTTTAATACAACTTAATTATAATACTAATTAAGTGAAATCGGGATCTGAATTAAGTTAATTCGAGTAATATTATTTTAGAAATGATAATTTTTATTATTATTTATTTTAACTCGTATATAAACTTTCCTTTATGTAATTTAAAGTGAAGTTTGAATAAAGTAAAATTATGAGACTATTTATTTTACCTACAATATTTATTTAGTCAAACATATATATATATATATATATATATATATATATATATATATATATATATATATATATATATATATATATATATATATATATATATATACATATATATATATATATATACATATATATATATATATATACATATATATATATATATATATATATATATATATATATATATATATATATATATATATATATATATATATATATATATTAATATGAGATAACTTATTCAATTACGGGTCTAATGCGTTATAGTGTTAGGTATATGTGTGAAAAATGTTTCTTGGATGCTTTAATAGAGTGACACCGAAACTTGCTTGGTGTCAATCAATACACTTACATTTGCTAAGTGTCAATTAAGACTCGGGCTGTTTCACCTTCAGCCCTGTAGCTGTGTTAGAGATGGGAACACAACAACAAGAGGAGGGGGGGGGGGGGGGGGGGGGGGTGAACTGTTGTTGTTACAAGTTTAAGTGTTTTTGCCCTGTTTTTGCGGAATTAGATAAAAGCAATAAAACTTAAACTTATAGTGAATTAATGAAAGAGACAACACGATTTTTATGTGGAAACCTTCTAGGCCTAAATAGAAGGAAAAACCACGACCCCACGGGATTTTAAAACTCTTTATTGTGTCTAAGGCAACTCGTTACAATTATATTAAACACCTTACTTCACTCGAAGTGCATCAACTAGGCCAACTTCTCCTTTCAATTGCTTCCCTCAAAGCAACTCTCTTAGCTTTACTCCAGGCTAATCTCTTCACGAGCTTCACTAGAAGCTATCTAATTCTCCCTTAGACTCACCCAACTCTAATTACAATAACTCTCTCAAAAACCCTTATACAAGGATAAAATTCTCTAAAGATAAAATCAATGAGTTGCACAAGAAAATATTGTAAGTTAATTGGCAATTTTTAAACAAAATATTTCTTGTTGATTTTCCAAAAATAACGTATGAATTTAATAGCTCATACGAATGCATTAATTGAGGAACAACTGAATCCTCTATTTATAGAGTTAATTTCCCTAATAAAAAGGAGGTAACTACCCACTATTCCCTTATCCCAAATAATAAGGAGAATAATATGGAACTTAATTAGTAAGGTCAAACCTACGGTTATTACCTTAACAAAAGGAAAAATAGGCGTATATTTGATTAAATCAAAGCCACGGTTTCCTAACAATAGCTACCGTTCCCATTTACTAATAATAGGCAAATTAGTTATAGTTCCCCTATACTAATAATAGCTTACGGTACCTTTTAACTAAATTTAGCTATGGTTCCCTTTTCCAATAATAAACACGGTTACCTTTCACTAATAATAGCCAAGGATCCCTTAAAATCAGCTATTGTTCCCTTCACTATATTTAGCTTAATTAGTTATTCACTAAATATAGATCCGAAATTAAAGCCTAAGGAAAAGGATCTAGAAAATCATATGTTAGGTGGTTAGAAAATATTTTGCCAATTAACTTAATAATTAATTAATGCAACAAATTAATTTTAACTTATACATCAACTGAAAATCAGAAAATATAATAATAATCAGAATTCCAGCAGACGTATTATCTCCAGACTTCCAGTCTGGGAACAGTGCACAATCTTCAATTTTCAGCAGCGTTAGATCATCAAACTTGGGAACAGTAGACCTCCTGTCTACATTTGACATCCTAAGCGATATACCTTTTCTAACTTCTTTGGATTCCTTTGACGAGTACACGTTCATAAACCAAGTCATAGGTACTATCAACGATCTTAATCACGACCGGATATCGACCTGCAAACAATCACTAAAAGTACATTTGTTTATAAAAAGTGTAGTCATCATCAAAACCCAAGAGATCCAACAAGCCCCTTTCTCCCCCTCTAGAGGGATTCGACAAGGCGACCCCTCTCCCCTTACTTGTTTATCCTCTCTATGGAAACCTTATCTAGAAAAATCGAGGATGCGGTGGAACGTAGTCTTTGAAAGCCTTTTTCTCTCAAAGGAAGCAAAGCCTCCATTTCCCACCTTATGTTTGCCGATGACCTCCTCCTCTTTGGAGAAGCTACCTCTGAAACCATATCAGCTGTTAAAGCTTTCCTTCTTGAGTTTAACGAGGAATCAGGGTTGCAATCTAACCCGGGAAAATGTACCCTTAGCTTCTCTAAGAATGCACCTAGTACAACCCAACATGCTTTCTCAAAACTGCTCTCCATCCCTGTCTCTGCTTGTCTTGGATCCTACCTAGGGTTCCCTTTTCTTGACTAGCGCACCTCTCTATCCGTCCTCCACGATATCACCTACAAGATATCCAAGAGGCTGTCCTCATGGAAATCAAAACTTCTCTCCAAAGCAAGTCGCCTTGTGCTTATTAACTCTGTCCTCAATACCATTCC
This sequence comes from Amaranthus tricolor, assembly GCF_026212465.1. Classification (NCBI taxonomy): domain Eukaryota; kingdom Viridiplantae; phylum Streptophyta; class Magnoliopsida; order Caryophyllales; family Amaranthaceae; genus Amaranthus; species Amaranthus tricolor. The sequence goes on along the minus strand of NC_080060.1, from coordinate 12,839,367 downwards.
TTCCTACTCCTCTTCTTGTATTAGGTTCCGCAAAGCCTTGAGCTTTGAGATAGACCAAGTCATTCGAAATTTCTTGTTGGGCTTTTCCTTTTCTTCCTATAGGAAACCTCACTTGGTGGCTTGAAAATATATCTCAGCCCCTAAACATACTGGGGGCCTGGGAATTAGACAAAATGGTCTAACCAATCAAATTGCACAACTTAATCTTTGTTGGAAACTTCGCTCTTGGGGGACCTTAGATTCTTCCTTCATCCGAGTCAAATATCAAAAAAATGACTCTTCTTTTCGCCCATTCAATTGAGGGTCTCATATCTGGCAAAACCTGGGCAAGGTTTCGGGGCTCTTCGAAGACTTTGCAACTTGGAACATTAGCTTGTTCTCTAACCTCTCCCTTTGGTTTGATAAATGGTTTCAGATAGGTTCTCTTAGATCCACTCTAGTTATTCCTGCGTCTCTAAGACCTCTCCCTTACCCTTCAAGACCTCCTACCTGGCTTTTCAACCATATATCCTCGATTCCTTTTTCCAAATCAGGCTCTGACCTAATGGTTTGCAAACTATCCAAAGGGAAGTTCTTCAACTTCCGTGACTTGTACTCTTCTCTCCACCAATCCTTTAACCCTCCCCTAACTCTCTTTAACTGGAGCTTCATCTGGAAAACGTCTTGTCCTCCCTAAATATCCATCTTCCTTTGACAACTAGCTTGGGACGCTCTCCCGACGAGGTGCACTCTTTACCATCGTTCCATTGTCCAGGTCTCTAACTGCCCTTTTTTCCCTTCTCTAGCGGGAACTGCTATACACTGCCTTCAGGACTGTTTTGTAGCCAAAGAATTCTAGCTACTCTACTTTTCTGATTTACCCAAGAACTTCTTCACATTTGACCCATCTAACTGGTTATTCTTAAATCTGGAATTTGTTTCCTCCTTTCGCTCTATTCCGTGGACAAACTTGATTCACCTTTGCTCTTTGGACCTTGTGGACTAGACGTAATAACAAAATCTTCTCCAAACCAAACCCCTCAACCAACCTTTCCTTTAATCTTGCTTTGCCTACCACTCTTGATTTTTTCTTCTCTCAGCCACACCAGAGTTAGCCTGCCCCTAGCCTGCTTGGAGCTTTAACCCTAACTCCCCCTCAAAATTTCTTAATCCAAGTAAATGCCTCTTTCCTTCTATCCTTTAACCTTTAAACCATTAGCGTATTTGTTTTTCCCAACCTGATTGTTGGCATTCCTCTCTGCTCAGGCCCTTGATGCTAACATGGCTAAGCTTTTGGCTATTATTACGGGCTTTTTTTTGCCGATCTCTTCTCGTGGACTGATTTTTATAATGTTTCGGATTCTAAAGTAGCAGTGGAAGGTTTATCAGACATCACTCTTATTAGGGACAGATATTCGTCACTTTGTACCTTTTGCATGGAGCTCCCAAGCTTGAACCACAAGAAAGAAGTGCGTCATGTTCCCAGACAGGAATTTACTATGCTGATTGCCTCTCCCACCAAGGTCATACGGAAACTTCCCACCAATTCAAAATATTTAAGCTCCCAAGATCGCCATCCTATGTAAACGATGCTATTATCTTTGGTTTTAATGTTTTTATTGCCTTGTGATGATGTAACTTTAGACTCTTTATTCCTTCCCCCACTCCGCCTCCCCCTGTGTTCAAGGAGTATGAGACTGTTCTATTTTCTTATGACATACCCTAACTTTTTATGTTGCTATAATATGTTGCCTTTCTTCCAAAAAAACTCCATTTACGAATTTATGTCAAAAGTAAACTTCTTAATTAAAAGTGATTCACAATTTTTTTTTCATTTTATTCATACTTAAATTAATAAAAAAAAATCAAAGGGCTCGAATTTTATCATAAAATATTGAATATTGAGATTTTATTATTGTTGTGGCTTTAGAAGGTATAACCACCATAAAATTACCCGATATTTTTCATTTATTAAGTAATTAGTGTAAAAACTCGTACAATGCACAAATTTTTTTGTACAAAATGTATGTACAATACAAATAATGATGCAAATATACATTATTGTTATCAAATTTACCATATATATGATTCTATGGAGTTTTTTAATCGTTATTATCGATGATCTGTTTTCGTTTTTAAATTATTTATTTCAATCTCCTTTTTACTCAAAAATCAGTTAGCTTTTTTGTGTTTATTATTAAAGTAATTTTTTTTCCTAACGTATTATCAATCCAAGAGGATTGTGTTTATTTTTACCTATACCTTTATTTATTGTTAGTTATCTTTTTAGTGCGTGTCTCAGTTCTAACCTTTGTGGGGTCTTGGCTTGCTTGTGTTTGAGTTAACGACGTCACCCTCCTTTTACATCTGATCTGGTCCATGGGTAGTCAAGTATAGAATTAAGGAAGACTAATGGTAACCTAAGATCAGGTCCAAGGAGAGGGGGGGTGGGGGGGGAGGGGAACGTAAGCAGGATGTTGAACTAAGAGTGGGGACTTGGAACATAGGCACGCTACAAGCCAAGTTGTTAGAGTTGGCGACTAAACTTTTTAAATACAAGATACAAGTGGCTTGCATTCAGGAAACTAGGTGGAAGGGGCAAAAAGAAAGCGTTTTAAAGGGTTATAAGCTCTAACATGCAGGTTTGGATGGAAAGCGAAGTGGAGTCGATATTCTTGTAGCTAATGATATCCTAAAGAAAGTGGTAGAAGTTAGGAGGTGCAATTATAGGATTATGCTAGTTAGAATAGTAGTGGGAGAAGAGGTCATATCGATCATTAGTGCGTATGGGCCGTAAGTTGGGCTAGATAAGAAAGTCAAACGTGAGTTGGATAACCTAGGTGACCTTATAGATACCATCCCTACCGATGAAAAAAGTTTTTATAGGTGGAGACTTCAATGGACACATAGGTAAGGAGGCAGTTAACTATAACTCAGTTCATTGCGGGTTTGGTTATGGTGTAAGGAACAAGAGTGGAGAGATCTTGCTTGAGTTTGCGTTAGTAAAGGAGTTGGTTATAGCAAACTTGATCTTTAGAAAGAAGGATGAGCACTTGATTATGTACAAGAGTTGTGGGCATGCAACCCAAATTGACTACTGTTTAGTAGGGAAGGTTGATCGGAGCTCGTGTCTGAACTGTAAGGTCATGCTAGGTACAGAGATGCCCACCCAACATAGGTTATTAGTACTAGTGTTTCGTATAAGGACAAAGATTGCCGAGAAAAAGATAAAGGTCAGACAAACGATCATTTGGGGTAGACTTAAAGGGGAAATGGTCGCAACCTTGTCAAACAAGATCAAGATGTCGGGCTACCCAAGTATATCAGACGATGCAAATCAAATGTGAACGACCATAGCGGAAACCATTCGAAAAGGTGGCAAAGGAGATATTAGGGGTGTCTACGGGGAAACCAAAGGTGTACAGAGAGTCATGGTGGTGGAACGAAGAAGTGCAAAAGAGGATAAAGGACAAAAGTAGAAGATTGAAGGAGCTCATGGCTTGCACGGAGGAGAATGATAGGACACATAAGAAGGAGAGGTATAAAGAAGCAAAATGGGAGGCAAAGAAAGTAGTAGCGGAGGTAAAAGATCGCGCGTTTGAAGCCTTTTATCAAAAGCTTGATACCGCAGAGGGGGAGAAGTATATTCTTAAGTTGGCAAAAGCAAGATCTAGGCAGAAAAAGGACATAGGGAAAGTGAAGTTGATTAAGGAGGAAGGTGGACGAGCACTTCTTAAACAAGGACGTCAAGAAGAGATGGCATCAATATTATTTCCAATTGCTCAATGAGACTAGCGGTCTAAAGGAGGAAATTCGACAAACTTCAGACATCTGCAGAAAACAGGATCATGGGTCGATTATCGATATTACCACGGCGGAAGTAGGAGAAACTTTCAAAAAAATGGGGGGATCAAAGGCAGTTGGACCTGATAACATTCCTATTGAGGTGTGTAGGGGTTTAGGAGAGGAGGGAATTCATTGGCCTATTAACCTCTTTAATGTCATCTTGAGTTCTAGTAAGATGCCAGAAGAATGGAGGGTTAGCACACTTATCCCACTGTTTAAAAACAAGGGCTATGCACAAGTATGCGGGAACTATAGAAGGATCAAACTTCTAAGCCACACTATGAAACTAAGGGTAAGAGTGATTGAGAAAAGAATTAGATGAGAGACGGTAATTAGAGATAACCAATTTGGATTCATGCCGGGAAGATCAACCACGAAGGCAATTCATCTTTTGAGGAGACTGATGGAAAAGTATAGGGAGTGAAAAGAAGGATTTGCATTTGGTGTTCATTGACCTGGTGAAAGCGTACAATGGTGCATGCTTTTTGCTGACGATATAGTTTTGGTTGCAGAAACCAAGGAGGAAGCTAATAGTAAATTGAAAGAGTAGAGGGACGCGTTGGAGGGTAAGGCGTTGCGCATAAGCCGTACGAAGACAAAATACTTGCGATGCAATTTCAGTGGGACAGAATCGATAGGGGAGCCAGAGTTGACCATAGGGAGAGAAGTTGTTACATGCACGTCAAAGTTTAAATATTTAGGATCGGGGATTCAGAGTAATGGGGAGATTGATGGAGACGTTACTAATCGTATACAAGCGGGTTGGCTTAAGTGGCGAGCAGCAACCGGGGTGCTTTGTGATAAAAAGTTCCCGAGGAGATTAAAAGGTCAATTTTATCGCATTGCAATTAGGCCGGCGTTGTTATATGGGACAGAATATTGGCCCGTAAAGAAGGTTTTCGAACAGAGGATGGAAGTAACAGAAATGCGTATGCTGAGATGGATGTGTGGTAATACTATGATGGATAAGATAAGAAACCATGAGTTCAGGGAGAAGTTAGGGTTTGCACCTCTATCCGCAAAGATGCGGGAGAACCAGGTTGAGATGGTTTGGGCATGTGCAGAGAAAGACACATGACACCCCAGTAAGAAGGATCCAATGCATCATAGTGGATGGTAAGAGAAGTTGAAGAAGACCTAGGAGAATGTGGGAGGAACCGATTAAAAGTGATATGCATGAACTTCACCTCTCCAAGGACCTAACCAGGGATAGGGGCAGTTGGCGGCGCCTTGTCTACGTCTTAGATTACTAAACCCGTCCCTTTTACCCTTTGTTTGTTATTATTCATTGCCTTTAATTATCGCTCTTTACCTCCTTCATTACTGTTATCTTTATTTTTAGTTATTTGTACGTATTCTATTTATTCTATTTGTAAGTTGTAGGTTTCTCTCTCTTTAAAGACCTTTCTCGAGCCGAGGGACTCTTTGACCACTTTCTCCTCTATGGGTATAAGCTGCCGTCGTTCTTCCCTCCCCAGACCCTGATCATAGTTCTCTGTGAGCAAGATACACTGAGTATAATGATGATGATGATGATGATGATGATGATGAATCAAATAATAATTAATGTTTTTTTGAAATTATTACCGAATAAATAACGTTTTTCATTCAATCGAACATATTAAATTCTAAGCTAGGTAATAGAGTTACTATAATAAATCGTACAAATACTTTATATAATTTTATCTCAATTTTAAACAAAAAAATAAATATTATCAATGTAATCAACTATCATCCACTAAAATAATTACAGTTGTTAAGGCACTTAAAAGATGATATTTGCTATTATCCACCCTTTTTATTAATGTATGTATATGATATGATTGTTATCTAATTTAATTTCTAAATAGTTTATTTGATTAAGATTTTTAATATGTAGGGCAAACAGGTGCAAGGAATAAGTCTTCAATAAACAACCATAATGAAGAAAAATTCCAATTGAGAGAACTCAAAAATAACTACAAAAAATGGGTACGAATCATCACTTACATCCTCTTTGTCCTTGTTGGTCAAACCATTGGCATTCTCTTAGGAAGACTTTATTTTTCCAAAGGTGGAAATAGCAAATGGTTAGCCACTTTTGTTTTTATGGTCGGCTTTCCTATCCTCATTCCATTCAAATGCTTCTTCCACCCGAACCCACAAATTACTAGTACTTCTAGTGTAAGTCTTAATCCTAGTTCATTTCACCTAAAACTTACTGGTCTTTACATTGTTTTTGGCCTTCTTTTATCTGGATCTAACTTGATGTATAGTTTTGGACTACAATACTTACCCGTTTCTACGTACTCATTATTGTGCGCAACTCTACTTGCATTTAACGCAATCACCTCTTTCTTTATAAACGCCCAAAAATTCACTATCCTAATCATCAACTCGATTGTGATCCTAACAATCGCAGCGTGTCTCTTAGCCATCAATGCTGATAACGATGATAATGAAGCCGCTAAGGGGAAATTTTTACTAGGGGTGTTATTCACTATTGGTGCATCTGCAACATTATCTTTATTGACGTCCTTGACACAATTCTCTTTCGAGAAAATTATAAAGGATCAAAGCTTTAGCACTGTATTAAATATGCAACTTTATCAATCGTTTGTGGGAAGTTGCGCATGTGTAGTAGGGCTATTTGGTAGCGGAGATTGGACAACTTTAAAAGGGGAGATGTATAATTATAAATTGGGGAGAGAGTGGTACGTAACGATATTGGTCTCCTCTACTATATGTTGGCAAGTTTTTTCAATAGGAATGTTAGGTCTTATTTTTGAAGTATCTTCACTATTTTCTAATGTAATTGTTACCTTGGGCTTGCCATTGGTTCCGGTTTTTGCGGTTATATTCTTTCATGAAAAGATGAATGGGGTGAAAATAATATCTTTGATTCTAGCTTTGTGGGGATTTGTTTCTTATATCTATCAAAATTACTTGGATAATATTGAAGATTTAAAGGAAAAGCAAAAGTATGACAATGATGTTAGTCAACTAGTTGGTAGCACTGAAATTTGTTAATACTTAATGGAGTATCTTGTGTTATGTAAGTCAGCCATTATAGGGCATATTACATTCAGAAATATTTGACTTTTCAACGGAAAAGTTTACCAAATGCATATTGATTATGTAAAATATATATAATACTATGTGTAGAATGATGTTCAATATATTTTATATGAGTTGATTTGAAGAATATTTTATTGTTCAACTTATTTTGTTGTAGCACAATATTGACTTCAGGGTTTAATTCGTCAAATATTGTTAGTATGAGTTGCCGTCTTTGTTTCCTTCTCTATCCCTGATCATAATTTTTATGAGCGAAATATATTGGGCATGATGATGAGATTAGAAAAGTCAATTCATTTTTATGTTAGATGTATGGAAATTCAAAAAAATGTGGAGATAGTATTAATATTTTGTATAAAGATAATTTAATAAAGTTATTTACTTTTTAACTTTAGGTAACTCCAGATTCCTAATCTATAGGAGTGATAATAGTTAAGAAGAATGGTTCAAACGTTTTTGAACTAGCTCAACAACCTGATAGTGGAGTATCCCAGAAGATCTAACTGTTCCAATTAAGGAATCATACTGAAAAATTCATATACAACGAACTCCCGCTACACAAATAAAATATTATATTCGATCAATGTTTTCGATATAGAAAACAAATGTAATTGTAAATATTAAATATAGCAGACAACATAAAATCCAGGGCACATAGTTCTAAGTTTCACCAAAGTAAAAATAAGAAGAAACAAAAACATGCGTTACCTCCTAACAAGTGTTGGTTTTTATGGTCTCGCTTGACCCTAACGTCAAGTCAAACTAGGGCTCCATACAACCTCACTAGTTGCCTATTCACTGTAAATTTCAACCTCAATAACTCCATAAACAAATAAAATCACAGAGAACTACCAAAAACAGAGCACAACACCAAAGAACAACAAACACAAGATTTGTGAGGTATCTAAGGATACCTCCCCCTCAAACAAGAATTACTTTCATTAATATATCATCATACACTAATGACAAGCCACACACAAGCTTTGAGAACACTCTCTCAAACTAAAAATTGAACCTTTAATGTCAATCTCACACAAACATACAAATACAAAGAGGAAGAACTCTAATAGGTTTTGGGTATTGAGTATAGCGATTGGGTATTGAGTTGAGAGCTACATTGAAATACTAAGGGTTTTTTAGTGAAAGGTTTTGGTTTTTTTTTTTTTTTTTTAATTTTTAATTCTCTCACCTTGAACAATTCTAAGGGGGGATTCTTTTATAGAGTGGATTATAGATTGTAATCAATATTCTAAGAACCAATAATATTCATTCAATTGTTATGGGTGGAGTACTATAGTCTAATATCACATTGATATTAGAATTTTCTCCACCATCCAAATTTTTTGTGTTCTTCATTGTTTTGCATTTTTTCTTTTTGATTTTTCTTGAGTTTTTTCTCGGTTTATTTGGATCAAACTCTAAAAAATTGGTATTAGTGCTTGTGTTGTGTTGTGTTAGGAGGATTAGAGTTTAATGATTTGGGTATCCTTGAAAGTTCTTGGTGTGGTTGAAGATAGCAATAGGGGTGACAAGATTTGAAATAGAAAAGTTTGATAAGAATGTGAATTTTGGTTATGGAAACATAAAAAGAGAGCAATCTTGGTACAAAATGGGGCACATGAATGAGAGAAGTTCATTGGAGTTGTGAAATTTGCATGTGTTAGTTCCTCAATGAAAGAGGCGGACTATACCAAGCTGTGGCACTTGAGATTGGGGCACATGGAATGAGAGAGGTTTATTGGAGTTGTCAAAAAAGGGTCTTCTTGGGAGTCATGTTATTGATTCTATGGAATATTGACTACAATGAGATCTTTCCGATGGTAAGACACACTTCTATCCGTACTCTTTTAGCTCTTATTGCATTGAATGATTATGAGTTAAAACAATTGGATGCTAAGACCGCATTCTTGCATGGTGAGTTAGAGGAAAAGATTTACATAACGCAACTGGATGGGTATGTTGTTAAGGGAAAAGAGGATCATGTGTTTTTGTTGGAGAAATATTTGTGTTGGCCTCTTAAGGTTTTGATGATGACTTTACTTTTAAATAAACAAACATATTTTAGAGATTGTTTTGTAGGTATATATCCGATTTAATGTGAATCGTTGATGAAGCCTATAACTTGATTCGTGGAAGAAGTACATGTCTCAAATATCCAAGAAGTTGGGAAATTGCTCTTGAAGACAGTTTACTGTTCCTAGAGTTGAAGTTCTGACGAATGTTGTAGATGGAGACAGTGTGCTGTTCCTCACGATACAGGTCCGAAGAAGACATTGACTGGAAGATTACGAAAATTATATTTTCTGTTTTTGGTTAATGTAAAAGGTTAAAATTTAATTAGTTGCTTAATTAAATTTATTTATTAATTGGCAAAATATTTTTTAATTCGCCTAAAAACATGGAGAAGATCAATTCCTTGTTTATCTCCTATAAACTCGGATATCAAAGGGACTTATTCTACACTTTGAATTTGTCTCCTACAATTTAGGATCTTCCTTAAACCATGATGTTTTTAACCGTGCATGTGCAAGCAGCAGTTACATTCCACTTCTAAACTTCAACTAACTTCCCGTTTTCTTTGGGAGCAAGTAAGTTTGTGGAAGTCGTGGGATATGTGCATTTCGTGGAGAAAATGGGCTGAGTGCACTGTCTGCTGTTCCTCCTTATAAAAGAGGGAAATTACGGTTCAGTATGAATGGATGGAAAAATAAAAAAAATGTTGCATTGAGAGAGTCCATCTAAGGGAGAATTAATTGAGAAAAATATTCTAAGTTTTAAATGCCAATTAATTTATAATATTTTTCTTGAGCAACTATTTATTTTTGATCTTAAAGAGAAATGGCCTTGTAAAGGGTAATTGAGTGTTTTGTTGTAATTAGACTTATGGGAAGTCTAAGGGAATAGAGAATAGAAACGAGAGAAGAGAAGAGAAGAGAAGAGAAGAGAAGAGAAGAGAAGAGAAGAGAAGAGAAGTAGGCCTAAGTAGAGAAGCTTTGAGTAAAGCGTTTAGAGAATTGAGAAGCTTCAAGTGAAGCAAACATTGTTTTGTGTAATTGTAACTAATTGCCTAAACATAGTGAGAATTTTGAAATCCCGGGGGGTCGTGGTTTTTCCTTTTGATTAGGCCCAAAAGGTTTCCACGTAAAATTCTTGTCTCCTTTTATTATTCTTCGTTTCGTTTTTTAAAAGGTTTAAGTTTTGTTCTTTACTCGATATAATTCCGCAAAAAGTTGAGTAAAAAATTCTTAAACTAACAACACAACAATTCACCCCCCCCTCTTGTTGCATTCGATCATCCATTAATATTTCTACAACTTCTTAAAATAACTACCCACTACTCACCATAACCTACCACTCACCCATCATACCCATGATTCCCACATTAATTCACCATCCAACCTCCATTCTACCATTATAAATACATGTTGCATACATCATTTGCATGGGACTAAGTTTATATATTCCTACCATTACTCTACTAAAAAGACACTGCCCTCCTACTTACAATTTGCATTCTTAATCAACTATCCTTCAATTGATCTGAACTCATTCTATAATCTGTTAATCTTGTTTTCATCCAATATCATACATTCATTCAATTCTGTTTCCCTGTCTAACTTGAGTGTCGGAGGGGTTTTCCGGGAAATCACCCCCCGGACAAGGCTAACGTTGTATTGCAGCATTTGAGGTATCATCAACGGAAGGATCATAAGCTCTTTCAGCATACTGATAGTTACCCTCGATTACACCTTATATCCAGGTATTTAAATGTCTTTTGCACTTCCTCGTTTCATCACCGAAACAATAATAATAATAATAATAATAATAATAATAATAATAATAATAATAATAATAATAATAATTGACTACTTAAATAAAAGTATATAATAATTTTAAAAGTATATGTATAATGACTAAAACAAATATTTGATAAAATCTATTAAATAAAAAAGATATCATTTTCAAAAACGATTTAAAAAGTTATATTACTGACGTTAAAATAATTACGCGGTGTTATAGTATAATACTCCCTCCGTTCTTTTTTGATCTTTCACTTTGGGTTTTTCACACATATTAAGGAAGATAGATTCTTTGGGTTATAGTGGGTATTATTTTAATTAAATAGTAGTGTGAAGTAATGATTATATTGGAAGTATGAGATTGTAGTGGGTATTATTTTAATTAAATAGTAGTGTGAAATAATGATTGTATTGAAAGTATGAGAGAAAAAATAATTATAAATAAAAGAAAAAGGGGTACATTAAAAGAAAATGGGGGGTTTTAAGGGGTAAAAGTGGGATAAAAACTTTCTAAAAATAAAAAGTATTCTAAAGTGGAAGAACTTTTGAAACTACCCGTTATAGTAATGTGGAAGATCAAAAAATAACGGAGGGAGTACCCTGTTATTTTGTGGTCAACTATTATTATTATTATTATTATTATTATTATTATTATTGTTGTTGTTGTTGTTGTTGTTGCTGTTGTTGTTTGAGTATACAAGCTATTATCATTTTACGACTGATTAGTGTTTTAATATAATAAACATAGATTAAAATACATGTTGAAAATACTTAATATTTAGAACAAAAATGATGTGCGAAATACTATTATTACTTTAGTAAAAAATAAAAAAATTAAAAAAAATTAAAAAAAAAATCTATCAAAGTACACTGTCTATATGCTTAGTCGTTATAATAAGCTATGAATATAAAAGTAACTGAACAACATTTAATTTTATTTCCTATAATTACTCCATGCTTAATTAAATAAATATTTATAAGTGTTATTTCATTAGCATTACTATTGATTTTGCCTTTACGGATCATGAGTATTATAATTCATTAGTGCAAACACATAGAAAGACACCAACGTTAATATTTATTCACTTATATTGTCTTTCTATCTTCCTTTTACACTACAATATATATATATATATTGACTCGTTTAAAGCTTTTGATTACTGTATTGCATTTTTTTTTTATTGGGCTTCTTTTACTAAGAGTTTTTTTATCTGTTAAAGGCTTCTTTATTGTCTTGCAAAATATTTCTTTAGCTCCATTTGGCACATTATGTCCGATAATCCATCATCAAAGATAACTTTGATTGTCATTAAAACACACACATATGACTTTATTATCATTGTTTTCAAAAATCTAACTACATAAGACACACAAACTTGCATTCAAATACGTAATAGAATTCAAATTTTCAACTGCAAAAATGCAAAAACACACAATTTAAACACTAAAACGCGTAAAAACGTGCGAAATTTTATCGCATTCTACCCCCTTAAAAGAAAAGTTACGACCTCGTTACTACTAACCTCGATAAAAAGGTGTGGATATGTCTCACTCATGGAATCCTCAATTTCCCAAGTTGCCTCTTGACTGCGCTAATTGCACCATAGAACTTTCACCATCTTAATACCTTCTCTCCTTGTACTGCGCACCTTGGTATCTAAGATCTCAATGGGTTTCTCTTCGTAAGACAAGTTTCATCAAGATCTAAGGGCTTAGGATCTAACATATGGGATTTATCAAGAACATATCGCTTCAACTGCAAAATATGAAACACATCAATGAATCTTACCCAGCTCATTGGGTAAAGCAAGCCTATAAGAAACTTTTCCTACTCTCCCTGTGACTTCATAAGGTCCTATAAACTTTGGGCTCAATTTTCTCTTCGTGCCAAATCTCATCACATAATCCCCCACGGCTAATTCATCATGTCTTCTCTTAAGATCTGCATAGAACTTTTGTCGATCTTTTGCCGCCTTAAGATTTTTCACGAATCATTTGTACTTGATCAGTCATCTCTTCTAGCATAGCCGGACCCAAAGTAACAACCTCGACAAAATTATCCCAACATGTTGGACTGCGGCACCAATGACCATACGGAGCCTCAAAAGGTGCCGTTTTGATGCTTGCCTAAGAACTATTGCTATGCAAAATTTCACCATACCAAGATACTCATCCCAAGATCCTTGCCTCTCCAAGGCTACAGCTTGTAACATATCCTTAAGAGTCCTATTAGTGCGCTCAGTCTGCCCATCAGTAGCTAGGTGAAAAGACGTGCTCCTTAGAAGTTCAGTACCCAAAGTAGCTTGGAACGCTTCCTAAAATTTTGACACATATCTAGTATCACAATCAGACACTATATATCTAGGAACACCATGATATCACACAACATACTTAAGGTAAGCTCGAGCCAATTAATCCATGTCCCACTGATTGTTCATTGGTATAAATGTTTCACTCATGGTGACTTTATCCATGATCACCCATGAAGTATCATTTCCTGAACTAGTTCTCGGTATACCTAAAACAAAGTCCATGAAGATGTCGTCCCATTTCCATACTGGAATATCCAAAGGCTGGAGTAATCCTGCGGGTCTCTTGTGCTCACTCTTAACCTTCTGACATGTTATACACTTTGAAACAAACTTAGTAATATCCCTCTTCATCCCTAACCACCAAAAAGTGTGCTTCAAGTTTTGATACATCTTATCTCCACCCAAGCGAATAGAGTATAGTGAACTGTAAGCCTCTCTCAAGATCTTATCCTTAAGTTCTCCACTAGTCGAAGATACACACCAACGTCTCTTTTAACGAATGCTACCATCTTCAAATATAGTATATCCCTCTGCTTTTCCCTTGTTTCCCTCCTTAATATGTTCTCTCATTTTCTCCAACAAAGGGTCGCCCGATTGACTTGCCAAAATCTCCTTATAAATAGTAGGTTGGATGGATAAGGATACTAATCGGGATTCTAGCTCCCCATGCTGCATAATCTCACGATTCAATCTCTCGATGTGTCTATGTAGCTCTCTAGGAACAATCATATAAGCTAAGGAATGACTAGTTCTACTTACAACATCAACTACCATATTGTCTTTACCCTCGCGATAATAACTCACGTCATAATCATTAATCAACTCTAGCCATCTCTGCTGCCTCATATTCAAGTCTTGTTGTGTATACAGAAACCGCAAACTCTAATGATCCTTAAAAATCTTGCATTTAACTCCATTTAAGTAGTTTCACCAAATCTTCAAAGCAAAAACAATAGCTGCAAGGTCAAGGTCATGAGTCGGATAGTTAACTTCATAAGGTTTCAATTGCCTAGATGAGTAAGCGATCACTTTCTTATCTTACATCAATACACACCTCCAACTAATTCATCACTATACGCAAGGATATTATATACAGTTGATGTGGATACTATAAGGTCTATTATTGTTTATATTCTTACTTTAGGCGGTTCTCTAATAAGTCAAAGTCAACTTTTTACTTATTCATGACATTGTTGATTATGGAGGAAAATTAAATGGCTTAAACTTCTGCAACAAAGGATATTATATGGCTAAAAGGGCCTAATAAATGCACTTGGTAATACTCATGGAATTGTAGTTGTAATTGGGATGGTTTGAGTGTTATTTGCTCAGCCAAAGATCATGTACATTATAATTGTACCAATGCAAGAACATAGATGTCACTTTTTGCGTACTAACAAAGTGAAGAACGTAGAGATTGATCAAAATGTTGTTGATTTCTTTACTAAGTTGGTTCCGTTCAATAGGTTTATATACATTGCTTAGATTCTTATGGTAGCCAGCCCTTTGGGGCACTTTGAGTGAGCTTTAGAGGTATAAGTGTTCTTGTATGGGTTGAGGCTCACCATGGGCTTATAATCTAAGATAGAATCGGAGCTTGTGTTTTAGCTGGATCATTACAAGAAAATTAAGGTTGTTGATGTATTTACATGGACTAGTTTCGATTTAGTGACTGAGAAGCTAAAGATTGTTAGAACTTTGTATTGATCGCACTAAACAAGGATGTGTTGAACATTTAGAGTATATAGACCTAGATTTGTATATACTACATACTTAGTATAGTAGTGGGACTAAATAAATATATTATAAGTCCAAATTAAATGCTTCAAAAAAAATTTGATGAAATATTACTTTGTTTCATAAGCTTTGCTTGGTGAAACATTACTTTGTTTCATAAGCTTTGCTTGGTGAAACATTGCTTTGTTTCATAAGCTTTGCTTGGTGAAACATTGCTTTGTTTCATAAGCTTTGCTTGGTGAAAAAGCTTTGTTTGGTGAAACACTTTTGTTTCAAAAGAAGGTATTGTTTCATGCATAACTCTGTAAATAGAGGTTGCATGCCAAGGGACATTCCATCCCAATTTCGTATGATTTATGATTTCTCTCTTAAGAATACTCTCATTCTTGTTCTTCCTTTCATGAGATAATATTGAGAGTAATTAACTCTTAATATCATCAAAGTTCATAATTCACTACAACAATTGTATTTACTATTGCAATTTCCTTGTGCTAGAATTTTGTTGTGTAGATTGTATCTCATTTTGAATTTCATTTATCATCCCAAGCACCTTTGTGGGAGAAATATCACAATAGGAAAGTGTATGAACGCCTTCTACTCATATCAAGTTTCCGAGCGACTTCTCTGATTGTCGCAACCTTATCTTCATGGTGTCCATTTGGTGATTTACAAAGTAAGGAGTTCCATTTCCATCCACACAAGGAAAATACAAATCGGTTTGTTTTATTTGTATTTGCATTATATTTCCAATAATCTATTGTGATATTTTTTCAAAGATGGCAAGCGTTAAAGATCTCATTAAAATTTTTCATCAAGTTGGACAATTAATTCGGCATGAAGTTCTGATGATGGCTAATGAAATATTTATTTTCATGGGTATCTTTAGTAAGAAGAAGTATCATGGAAAACAAGTAAGTTTTTCTTGAGATTTAATAATCATAAATTATATTTGATATTTTGTGTTTAAATTTGTGAATAAGTTTTTACATACATTTAAATCTTCTTTTGAATGATCATATACATGTGTTCAAATTTTAATTTGAAGTAAAGCATGTGGGTATTAGTATTTTACAAAGATATGATCTAGAGAAGTGGGTATGTGTTTTTTTGACGATAAAAATTTATAATGGAAATCATAAAGTGTTATTGTTCTTAATAATTACTTAAGAAAAGAGAATAGAAATCTATTCATATGATCATCATGGTTAAAAGGTTTTTTTTTTTTTTTTTTTTTTTTTTTTTTTTTTTTTTTTTGTTTTGTAGTATGAAATAAAAGTACTACAAGGTTAGGATTTATATATTATATATAAATTAAAATTGCCAAGTATACATTAAGTATGTGTTTATCGGATATTGATTGATTAAAGTATGATTATGTTCTATACTTGATGGAATTATTTCTTCATGAGACATGTTTAAAGAAAGTGATTAATTTTGTTTCATCATGTTGATAATTGATGTATGTTGTGTAGCATCAAAACCAAAGGTATGATAATACTGTTTAGCATACTTTCGATTAATCTCAGTTTGTAGATTTGTAATTGTTTTATTTTATTGTTCTAAATATGAAAATAAAGTATCAATTTTATTGATGTAACCATTTTGTGGTTAGTTATGGTAGTTATTGGTAAATAACTACTTATAAGTAAATGATAAATTTTTTGACTTTTGCCAAGTATCTCATGATGAGACAAAATTAAAGTGACATATATTTTATATACCCAAATTTATTCAATATAAAAAAAAAGAAGGGTAATGATTTACATTGAAATACTCAAATGAGTTATGTAAGTACCCAAGTCAATCTAATTATATTATAACTAAGATTAAAGGGTAGAATTTATATGTCATGTAGATATACATGTTTATGTATATGGAGCATATTAAATTTAAATTTAATATGGTCGGACCATTATTTATAATAATTAAGATTAAATTATTATGTAAAATTTCAACAATGTTGAAATTATAAGTAAGTGGTTGTTTTTATCATTACTTATGAAAATAGTTATGAAATAAATGTTATTCTATACAAGAGAATAAGTTAATTTGCATAGATTTTGTAAATTATGTTTTATGGTGATTAAAATTCCATAATGTATATAAATCAAATTATTATTACTAGTTTGTAATAATAATTTTGGTATGTTTATTTGATCCATATAAGTAAATAGATGGTATATAATTTATTCATAAATTATATGTGACAAGTTGATTTGTTTTAAAACTAATAAAGTGATTACTATTTATAAGTATTTAGTTATAAAATTGTGTCGTTTAAGACATGTAAATTATCAAGTGGTATGATAATGTATTTTATGCCTTAAGCATAAAATGTATATTATGGTAAATAAATTCCTTAATGTTTAATAATTTATTTATTATTACTAGGTTGTAATAATGTAAGAAATTTTTCTCAAATTATACATAATTATATGTATGAAATTCAATTTTGAATTGGATCACAAAAAATTGTCATTTCTATTTGTGATTGAATGTTTACAAATAAGGGAGGTAATTTTAAACTTCCAAGTGTAAACTAATAAAGATAATATTTTATCCACAAACATTTGTCCTAGTTTTAGACAAAAAGATTAAATTATCTCTTGTTTGAGATGTTTAATTAAAAAATCATTTTTAAGAAAAAATGCACACTAAGAAATTTGATGATTGGTCAAAGGTACTAGAATAATGTTACTTCTAGTGTTCCATATTTATTTAATGTGGAAGGAGATCCATTGACTTTTAGTGATGCTATGGCATCACAAGATAATGCCTTTTGGAAAGAGGCAATAGATGATGAGATGCAATCCATCATGGGGAATAATACTTGGGTATTAATAAATCTCCCACCGACTTGTAAACCAATTGGTTGCAAGTGGATCTTCCGTAAGAAGATGAAAATTGATGGAACTATTGATAAGTTCAAGACCCGTTTAGTGGCAAAGGGCTTTAGACAAAAGCTTGATATTGATCATTTTGATACATATACACCAGTTGCAAGAATAACCACCATTAGGTTGTTGGTAGCATTGGCTACAATTTATCATTTAGAGGTCTATCAAATGGATGTGAAAACCGCATTCTTATACGGTGAGCTAGATGAGGAAGTTTACATGAAGCAACCCGAAGGGTTTGTTTTGAAAGGACAAGAAAATAAGGTGTGTAAACTTATTAAGTCACTATATGGACTTAAACTAGCACCAAAACAATAGCATCAAAAGTTTGATGAAACTATATTGTCCTTTGGATTCAAGTTGAATCAAGCGGATAAATGCGTTTATAGCAAATTTGATAACCATGGCAATGGAGTTATCATTTTCTTATACGTGGATGACATGCTCATCTTTGGTACTAGTATAGTACATATCCAAGAGACAAAGAATTTTTGTCTAAATCCTTCCAAATGAAAAATATGGGGGAGGCCGATGTGATCTTAGGCATAAAGATCAAAAGAGATGGTGGTCGTATTAAGCTTAGTCAATCTCATTACATTGATAAAGTGCTTAATAGGTTTAAAATTGCAAGATTCGACACCAATCTCAAGTCCCATGGAGCAAGGTATGAAATTTACCAAGCATACCGGAAAACCAATTTCTTAATTAGAGTATGCAAAGATTATTGGATCTTTGATGTATGCTATGACATGTACAAGGCCGGACATAACATTTGCGGTTGGTAAATTGAGTAGATTTACTAGTAACCCGGGTCCCCAACATTGGTTGGCGATAAGGAGAGTATTACGATACTTGAAATTGGGACCATAAATTATGGTATAACTTATAGTGGTGAACCTCCTATTTTGGATGGTTATTCCGATGCTAGTTGGATCACTAATGAAGAGGATAATTCTTTAACTAGTGGTTGGATGTTTGTTTTTGGGGGAGGTGCCATTTCATGGGCTTCCAAGAAACAAATGGTAATAGCAAATTCCACTATGTCTGCGGAATTCATTGCACTCGCCTCGGCGGTAAATGAAGCAAAGTGGTTAAGGAATCTCATGTTTGAGATACCTTTGTTGCCAAAGCCAATTTCACCGGTGGCAATTCATTCGGATTGCACAACGGCTTTGGGAAGAGCTTATAGTCAAGTGTATAATGGTAAGTCGAGACACATTGCTCTTAGACACAGTCTAGTGCAAGATCTTATCATTCATGGGGTCATAACTCTTGACTATGTGAACACCAAGTTCAATTTGGCTGATTTTTCACTAAAGCCATGAGTAAGGTTTCTATTGAACAAGTGTCAGTTGAGATCGTTTATGTCAATAAAGTTTAAAGGAAAGTCCCAATTCACACACAAGTTGAATTCAATGTGGTAAAGTCCTTTAAAGTCTTTGAAAGCAACAAGGATGAATGACCCATAGTTGCTTTAGACCGTGATGACAAGGTAGTCGCTTAAGTTCTCAAGATCAAGGGTTGAAGAGCTCTTGGTGGTATCCTATCACGGGGATATGTTTTACGTAGTGAGAACCTACCTATATAAGTTTGAAGTTTTGGCCACTTCAAGTAGTCAAGATTGGCATATCAGACTATGATAAACTTATGAATAGATATGGACACGACCCTATATAATGTGTCAAGGTAAATGACAATGTGTTATTGGTTTTGTGTGTATTTAACCTTCAAGTGATTGGATGGGCTAGTTGATTCAATCCGTAGGGAC
>NC_080060.1:12564065-12809065 GCF_026212465.1 Amaranthus tricolor | reverse complement strand
TCCTAACCATAGGCTCATATCAAGACTAGGTCCTGTGTGATGTTCTAGATATGGATGCATGCCATATTTTGCTAGGAAGGCCTTGGCAATATGACAGGAGGATTAAGCGTGATGGATACACCAATATATATACTCTGAAGCATGAAGGCAAGTTAAAGGACCTGATACCCTTACCTCCACATAGAGCCACACCACCTCTAAAGAATAAGCAACCCATACACCTAATTAATAGGAATGTTTGTATTAAGAAACTAAGATAGGAAGGTCAGGGATGGATCTTGTTCACCAAAGAAGTTAACTTAAAAGAAAACACTTTGCTTATAGAAGTTGTGCCTTTGATTGAGGACTTTATTGATGTATTTCCTAAGGATCTATCAGAAGGACTACCACTTATAAGGGTTATTGAACATCAGATAGACCTAGTGCTAGAAGCTTCACTACCCAACAAACGAGCATATAAGACTAATCCTACGGAAACTAAAGCGTTACAAAAACAAGTGAAAGAGTTGGTAGACAAAGGGTATGAGAGCGAAAGTCTCAGCCCATGTGTTGTCCTTGTTGTTAGTCCCTAAGAAAGATGGCACTTGGAGGATGTGTGTTAATAACAGGAGTGTTCACAACATCACTGTGAAGTATAGGTTTCCAATGCCAAGGATAGATGACATGATGGATGAGTTAGCAGGGGCATAATGGTTTAGTAAACTTGATCTTAAGAGTACCATCAGATTAGGATGAAAGAAGAGGATGAGTGAAAAACTGCATTTAAGACCAGACAAGGGTCGTATGAGTAGTTGGTGATGCCTTTTGGCCTCACAGGAGTACCAAGCACCTTCATGAGGCTTATGAATGAAGTGCTCAGACCTATCTTAGAGAAACTTTTAGTGGTATGCCTTGATGATATCTTAATTTACAGCAAGGAATTACAAGAACACATGTTGCACTTACGGCAACTGTTGGAAGTGCTTAGGAAGCAAAAGTTATATGGAAAGCTAGAAATATGTAGTTTATTAATGCAAGAAGTTAGTTTCCCAGGTTTCATCATAGGTAGAGAGGGCATCAAACCTAACCAAGAAAAGACTGAAACTATCAAAGATTGGCCTACACCTTGCACCATCACCCAAGTCAGGTCATTTCATGGCTTGGCTTCCTTTTATAGAAGATTCATAAAGAATTTTAGCAGTGTCATGAGCCCTATCACTGAGTGCACTAAGAAGGGAGTGTTAATTGGACACCAAAGGCACATAAGGCTTTTTAAGAGATCGAATTAGCTGAGTGCACTTGATTTCAGCCAACCTTTTTAAGTGGAATGTGATGCTTGTGGGACAGGAATAGGGGCAGTCCTTATACAAGGGGGAAGACCTATAGCTTACTTGAGAAACTCAACCAAAGCAGGCTCAACTACTCAACTTATGATAAGGAGTTCTACGTTTTAGCTAGGGCTTTAGAACATTGGTCCCATTACTTAAGGATCCAACCCTTCATACTGCACACTAATCATGAATTACACAAATATATTCATGGACTGAAGAAGCTGAATTTAAGGCATGCTAGGTGGGTAAGTACCTTCAAACTTTTGACGTAGCCAAATATAAATCAGGAAAAACCAATATCATAGCAGATGCCTTGAGCAGGAAACAACAGCTATTAGCCCTACTAGAGTCTAAGATCATAGATTTTGAGATGATCAAAGAACATTATCCAAATGATGAGGATTTCAAAGACATCTACCTAAGTTGTTTAGATGGACTTAATGGCACATACCACATACACCATGGCTTTCTTTTTAATGGCAATAGGTTGTGCATACCAAGACTACCTCTAAGGATGTTGTTAGTAAAACATATGCATAAAGGTAGCTTAGCTGGACATTTTGGAATATAAAAAATAGTAGATATGCTAGCACTAACTTTTTATTGGCCAAAGATATTAGGGACAGTAGGTAAATATGTGTTAAGGTGTGAGACTTGTATTAAAGCTAAATTCGTGTTCCATAGGGGAGAGTACAAACCATTACCTATCGCTTATAGATCTTGGGAACATATTAGTATGGACTTTATTATGGCATTACCTAGGACACAAAGGGGTAAGGATGCTATCATATTTGTAGTTGACAGGTACTCCAAAATGGCTCATTTCATTGCATGAAGGGTAGATGATGCTCAAAATATAGATAGGTTGTACTTTCCAAAGGTTGTTAGGTTGCATGGGCTACCTAGGGCTAAAGTGTCTGAGATAGCAAGTTCCTAAGCTCTTTTTGGAATACCCGATGGAGACTGCTTGGCACTAAACTATGTTTCAGCACATCTAATCACCCACAAACTGATGGGCAGACTAAGGTGACTAATAAGACCTTAGGGTGTCTCCTAAGAACACTTGTTAACAAGAATCATAGGGACTGGGACTTGAAGCTATGCCATGTAG
The DNA here is from genome assembly GCF_026212465.1 of Amaranthus tricolor. Taxonomy (NCBI): domain Eukaryota; kingdom Viridiplantae; phylum Streptophyta; class Magnoliopsida; order Caryophyllales; family Amaranthaceae; genus Amaranthus; species Amaranthus tricolor. Next base: position 12,806,644 of record NC_080060.1, on the reverse strand, counting down.
AGTTAACCTACAATAGAAGTCCTAGTTGTCAAAGTACTCACCCTTTAAATGTGTGTATGGGGTGAACCCGTTACTGCCATTTACTCTAATTAATCTCCCTATACATGACAGGTCCAATCCTAATGCCAGAGAACAAGTTGACACATTACTGAAAATACATTAGCAAATGCATGATAACATAGCGAAAGCCAATGAGAAGTACCAGCACAGGGCTAACAAAATTGCTGCAGTGGTAAAGGAAGCACCACCCTTGGTTAGAGGCACGTGCAGTCAAGCATGTGATCACTTACGTTGGATAGTTATGTTGTATTCGAGGCTATTATAATGCATGTTAGATAGGTGACCGTTTATTCTTGCTTTTCCCTTCCTTTTATTCCCCAAAGCCTATATATAGGCCAACAATCAAAATGTAAAATCAGTTTTGAGTTTTAATAAGATTTTGGATTTAATTCCTTTTCTTGAAGAGTGTGAGTGAAGCACTCTTCTAGATTCGTGAGTGAAGCAAGATAGCAACCTTCATCTAATTAGGGAGTGAACCTAATCATTTAAAGGGAAATTGAATGCCTTGGTGAATGAAGCCAAAACAAGATATTCAACTATGTTCATCATCAACATCTATTCTGAAATCTCAGACATAGGAGTTTGTATGTTCTGTGGGAGTCTTTGAGGGACACAGCTGGGTTTCTTGAAGGCTGTAAATCAATGTGTGCTAGTCAGTCCACATTCAGTCCACCAGCATCCTTCCTACAAGAGTGACGAATGCTAGTCAGTTGATGTATTCTTCATCAAAAATAAACATCTCTTATTAGCCATATATACCGAGAGCACCTATCAACAAAAAAAAATTCTTGAGTAAAAAAAAGGAATACTCCAAGTCCCTCTCTAAAATAGAAAATCAAGCATTTAAAAAAATAAAAATGACTAATTATCCAAGGAATAGAGAAGAGCATATAAATTGAGAAAAGTACAGAATTGACTACATTATGCAAATTGCTAACATCAATCGAGAAATATAACATGGACTGATTATCGAAATCCTTGACAATATCAAAAGGATTTACATAAGTGACTAAATAAAATTGATAAAGTTAATTACTTTTTGTGCCTTTGATAATACTGTTGCTGGAAAACACAAGTTGCCTAACAAACAATTAAAGTCCCTGAAAAGCTCTTCCTTTTGAAATTGAAGTGAAGTTGTAGAAGTGTAATGGAAAAAATGGTGAAACAAGTGAGAATAGAGTTACAGGGAAAGAAAAAGAGAAATGAAAGGGTGAAGAGTAAAATTAGGGGTAAAGTGTGAATGTTTATTACCCTTAATTGGTAATAAATGATGCTTATTAAAGTATATTTTATATACTAATAATATTCCCTCTTAAATTTACCTTGAATTTAAGCCTAATTAACTACTTAAATATGGGGTCCTAGGCCTTTGTCCCACTCGCCCCATGCTAAATACGTGCCGGTTACATAGAATATTATTTATTCCTAATATAATAGATAAAATATTTGGTATACCTAGTTTAAAAATACAATTATTTTTGTATTTATCTTGTTACAAAGATAAACCTATGTTGCATGTAGGGGTGTTCATAATAACCCGATCCGAAATATTCGATTTCGATATCTGGTATTCGGTTTTCAAAATCGGATAATTTACCCGAATTTTGCAAACCGGATAATCCGGATCGAGTACCCAATTTTAAAATCAGACACCGGATCCAGATTTTATTTATTTATTTAATTTTTTAACTTTTTTTCGTAAATAAAATGATGATGGTATCTCTTAAGCTAACCTTGGGTTGAATATTTTTAGAGAGTTAGTATTTGAATTTTATGATTGTTTTTACTTAAACCAATGAACAATAATATTATTATTTAATTTTTGTAATTAATCTTTTATGACTAGTTAAGTTAAATATATTTAGGTAGCGTTTGGGAACCAAGAATTGAATTGAAAACTTAGAATTCAATTTTGAATTTTTAAATTTTGAATTTCAATTTTAAATTTATTGTTTGGAAAATCTTAGAATTTACAATTTCATAATTACAAAACTTAAAATTTGTTTGGAATCAATGATATTTTCAATTTCTAAGTTTTAAATTCTAACATTGTTTGGCAAAAATGAAGAATTACAATTACAATACCTATTTAAAAAAATTACCAGATAAATATTATAAAGATCAAAAATACAAGTTATTTATACTTCTATTTATTTACTATAAAAAGTATCACAAGCACTGAAAATAATATAAAAACCAAGGGCCGAAAATAATGCAAAAGGCAAAACCAAGCAAAGACTAAAAATAAGGTGGAGAATTTTAATAGATGATAATATGAAATTGAAACTAATTATGTAACACCCCGTAATTTATCGGGTTTAAAAAGAAAATATAATAAATTAAAATAAATAAGTATTATTAAATTATATTATTTACATAGATAATTATAAGAAATAAAGTAAGTTAAATTTTAACGGTAACGCGTTTTATCGCGTACGTTGTTATCGCGTAACGTTTCTTTTCTGTTTTAACAAAAAAAATATAATAATTACTTAATTAATTAATTAATTAAAAAAATTAGGGGAAGGGAAAGGGGTGCCGGTTGTCATGGAGTATGGGAGGAGTCTTGTAACTCATCTCATAAGTGTGTATTATGGCACATTAAGTTCATTGTTTTTAATTGCCTATTAATCTTAAGCATCATTTGAATTCCTCACCATTCTAAACCTTCAAGTGAACAAAAAATTCAGAAAAAAAATCTCCCTCTTGCTCTCTTGTTTCGGCACACCTCAAAAAAAAAATTGTTGTTCCATTCTATCTTTCGATCAAAGAGATAAGTTTAATTGAATTGTCAATTATAGATTTTATATACAAGATTTCTAAGATGAATTATATTTTATGTATGATGATATCCTATGACTTTTAGGAGGATTGAGTATCTTTTTATCTATATGTAATTTTCTCTAATAATCCTTTAATAAAATTTAATTTGTTAAAAGGATTAAGTTATGTTCCTTTTATAAAAAAAAATTAAAAAAAAAAAAACCTTTCTTGATTTATATTCTTTAACAAAGTTTAAATTTGTTATAAGAATTAAGCTATATTGATATTTAAATAAAAATTCTTTATGATTTGTATTTCTCTAACAAAATTTCAATTTATTAGAAGAAATTTAAATGGTATGGATCAAGTAATATAGTCATCTAAGAATTTATAAATCCTTTAGCAAAATTTGATTTGTTTGAAGGATTGTGTTTATATATATGTCTTGATTTAAAAGGGTGATTTGGTTTTATGATTCTCTACAAAATTTTAATTTGTCAAGAGAATTAAGTATTTAATTTAATTATCATAATTTATGAAATTTTAAGTTTCTTGAAGAATCTTGTGGATGGGCATGTTTCTTTTTATTTGATGGCTTTTATGCTTTGTTGGTGGGGTTTTGTGTATTAATATATGTGTGGAAATATCAAGTGGTTGTGTGATAGAAAAATTAGACTTGTTAGATCTATTTTGGTCATGAGATTAAAAGGGTTAAAAATTTGAATAATGTACATATATAAAATAATATTAATAATAAAATAATAGAATTTTTTTCGGGCAGCAGTAGTTTTTGCCTCGGTATTGGTGCCGATCCGGAAACGTTAGTTGTGTTCCATTGTTGTTTTATGTACCCGATGCGTTAAAAACTCGTTAAACGCTTAAAATAATTAAAAATAGTAATTGGATGTTAGAAATTATGAATTTTGGTACCCAAGGTAATTGACACGTTCCGGACGCATTGGCGAAGTCAGATTTTCCATTTGAATTTTCTAAACTATCCGAATCGACCGTTTAAGTTTCTGGTTAAAATTTAAAGTTTGGAACTATTGGGAATTGGATGGAAACATTTAGAATTATCAAGTCTTAGTAATATCTTAGTAGTATGGAGTGGATTAAATGTGTAAACACGTTTTAATACGTGATCATTTTGTGTGTGTGTGTTATTTAGGACCTCGATTCATAAGAGGGTGAAATTTCTGACTTGCTTAAACATCGTTTGGTTGCAGCGCTTAAAGGTACACGCTTAGACCATACTGTTTATGTGGTTGTGCAAGTGGTGTTGTTTCTTTTCTAATTGAGGCATTGTAAATCACATAAGGATTAGACATTTCAAATAATTTGAAAGAAGTTAATTGGGAATTGAGGATTTATGTGTTTGTTACCCAAAGGGGTTAGTGTTTTGGTTTGTATTATGTTACCCAAAGGGGTTAACGTTTTGGTTTGGATTATTACAATTATTGTTCCCATGGCAGTTTTGGATCATTACGGTCACTATGGGGGCATGCATACTTTACCTCTGACGACCTGCACAGGACGGGCAACGTCTTAGGTCGGTGGTTGCATTGGGATTAGCTCTCCCAAATGTATACCTCCAAAATATTCCTCCAAAAAGGATTTTGGTTTATACTTGAACGACCCGAACAGGACAGGCTACGTTACAAGTTGGAATTATCTAATAATGAATGTATTAGAGCCTATGCATGCTAGGATAAATACATTGCTTGTATTCAACCTGTTTGACATTTGTATGAAGTCTCTGACGTGTATTGGATTGTTATTTGAAACCTACTACGTGTTGTCACCCCACGACTAGTAGGTTGATTGCAGGTGGGAACTGGAGTGAGGGCTCGACTTGGAACATGTAATCACTAAGAATATGTTTTTTTTTAATAAGATTATGAGTAGATATAACTCCGAATTATACAACAAGAGATTGTGTTGGTTTCTTTTCGCTTTCGTAAATTTTCTTTAGTTGATCTAGAGGCCAGTAGGCTCTCAAGTTGTACTTAAGAACTTCTGCTGACTTATTTCTTTCATGTTGGTACTGTTTTCTGTTTTAATTATATTTCTTTATCGACGGAACGTTGACGATCCTAGAGGAGACTTTTCTGTAGAGTCTGAAGAGTGGATCAGAATTCGTATTTTCATATGAATTTCCGAGTCACTTAAACCGGGCCGTTACAAATTAAGAACATTACTAGCAAATATTTAGATGAAGTCAATTTATGAGATTGTACCTTACAATAGACACTCTATTCCTCGTGGTCTTCAATTTGGATAACAAGCATTTTCTTATCATTATCCCACTTAAACTTGGTGTAAGTGCGAATATCTGTGATAACTGAATGATGTTTCTTCCATACTTTGATTCGATTCTTTACATGTTCGGTGGTAGCCAATAGACCCAGTTGGTTCCTTAGGTTATCAGCAATAGCTTGATATGCTTGTGGTTTGAATTCTCCATCGCCCTTATTTCCTTCACTGATTTGCTCAAACATAGTGGAGATAAGTATAGCATTCATTTGTTGGTTCCAAGTAAGATAAGATCGTTTTGGTTGTTTTTGTGGTAGCATTGGCTCTTTTCCGAATCTCTTCATGATGAATGCTAAAAGTATGTCTCAGCAAAGGCAATCAACATTAACAATCATGTCTTCAACAATATAAAGACAAATTACTGAATATGCAGTGAAACAATTACATATGAACAATTACGAGTAGCAGTGCAAATAATGAAGCCATATGATTTTAAACAATTCTTCATGTACCCAACAAAACAACCTACTTTAAAGGCTTTAATGCAAATAAAAATGCATAATTAAGTTGTTCTTTCATATAATACTTAAGAGAGTAATAAGACTTCCAATCTAGCTTAATATTTACAAGCATTTAAGACATTGAGGACAAAGATCTCCTAACTAAAATCTCAAGTAACATGTGTCCTTCGCTGTTGTATTCTTCAAACATCTTTTAAGCAAGATTATCTCTAAACACTTTCCACTCATTACTTGATTGCGTACTAAAAATGTAATCATCTTCTACATCTTCTTCATCAACCGTCTCTATATTTAGTAAATCTTCATCTACTTCATTAATAAGACTTGTTTCATCCGTAATTTCATCCCTCAAAAAGTTATGAAGAATAAAATAAGCGTTAATAATTCTAATTTGAGTCTTTTTCTCAAAAAAAGTTGGATCTCTAAGTACACTCCAATCGCTATTTCAATAACCCAAAAGCCCTTTCCATTGTGTTTCGAGCTGAAGAATGTTGTAAATTAAAAAGTTCTTTGTAATTTGTTGGAGTGGTGCCTCTCCACAAATTCAAATGGTACCTCGTACCTCTATAAGGAGCTAGAAAACCTTCAGCATCAGCAAATCCCAAATCCCAAATCCACAAGAAAATACTTATCTGCATTATATAATTATTATACATATATTAGCATTTCATTTTACATTTGGTGTAAATTATTCGGTTGTTGTTACACATATAAAGTCTTACTTCTAGGAATCTTCAAACCATTAGGCCTTTAAAGAGCATCACGAGGAATGCGTGGATCCGAAGCAGAACCTTCCCAACCAGGCAAAACGTAAGTAAAACGAAGATTTGAATCACATGCAGCTAAAACACTGGTGCTAATGTCCCCCTTTCTATCTCGGTAGCGAGCTCGATGCTCAATAGGCACAGTCATTTTAATATAAGTCCCATCAAGAGCTCCAACAATGCCCTAATATGGTTTATGCTAGTTAATACTACAAATCAAACCTCCTAAGAAAGTAAAGACATCGATTTATTTTTAACACTATAACTTACCTCAAACCTATTCCACTTTGTATCCTTTGTGTAATTGCTCTGGTTATTACATGGTTTTATATAATACTTTTCAAGCTTGAGTAGTGCTTGAAGGACTACGTGAAATTGTCGACTAATAGTCTCTCCAGAGCGAGCAAAGGTTGCTTGTATTGTTCTATTTTTCAAATCATGTGCAAGAACATGAAGAAACATTGCAACAATTTCTTTCACTGTAACATATCTTTTAGTCACTAAACCACCCTTGGATTTAAAATATTGCACAATTTCTCAAAACAGCGTTTGTCTAGACGTAATTGCTCCCTACATATTCTATCATTCATCAACGTATCCATCCAAATTGTTCTTCTATTCGTACGTTCTTGTTAATTCCATGTTATTTCCTTTACTCCACACCTCAAATCAAACCAAGCCACAACAACAGTCATGAAAAAACCTACAACCGCCATAACAACTTTCTTATTTTTATCCACATTCTCCCTAGCACGTTTTCTGGATTCTTGAACACTAAGTTGATCAGGCATTTTTTGTCTTCCCACAAAAAAAAATAATAATAATTGTCACTTAGGATACATGGTAGTATTTTGCAATTAATAAGTACTTACAAATTGTATAAATTATTATTAACATTAATAATCTTTAACACTTCTAGTAGAAGTATATGATTTAACATTTAACCCCTTAATAATGTAAATAGAAGAGGGACAAGATTCAATAATGAAGTGATGAGAAAATAAAGTTCATAGAATGACGAAACTTTCAAATTCGACAGTACACAATTTATTTTTCAAAAACAAAAAAAACAAAAAAAAAACCCAAAAATCATTAAATACTACAAACGCCCAATAATCATGATTGAAATTCTTAAATTACACTCAATCTAACAACGTTACAACAGTCGAATCATCACAATCCAGCTCATATGAATGTCCATTTTCAGCAGTGTGAATCAACAGCTTCCCTTTGCATATGTACCCTTTGTGTAAGCATGTAAAGTGTAATAGTAGTTCTATTTTGGCATATGATGATTATCAAAAAGGTTTTTGGTAGAAAACTAATTCTACTATCATTGAACACAATGTTTTTTCTTCATGGTAAATCATATAGGAATAGAACATAGATCAATATCAAAAAGGTTTTTAGTAGAAAACTAACTCTGTGAAGCTCTTCATAAAGAGCTGAACATTACTCAACACAAATACTTTAACAGTCAATTTTTGTCGGTATTAAATAGTGGGAGTATTAATGGAAAATTAGTAATTTTGATAGAAAAATCCATTGATAAGTTAAATGGTTATAATTGTTTTACTTCAATCATCTCAATTTTCTTCATAAGATTCATTCCAATACATTATCAAATAGAGAGGCGATATTCCGTAGTGACATGGTACACATTTTATGAAAATTTAAGTAACAAATCATTCCTATTACCATTATTTAGTCACAACAACTAAATAGGCCGCACGAGTCATGAATTCACCAATTGGAGTACTGCTATATTTTTATAATAAGACCTAGAAGTATATAGTTACAGACTTACAGTAGAAAATGCAGCCCCAATAAATAGTTGTGATGTGAATCCAGGGAAGCTGAGCTTTTTTAATTTACAAGCTTCTAGTTACAGGCTTGCCAATATTCTCATTTGGCCTTTGTTTTGGATAAATAATAATAGAATATGGATATCATGAAAGTAAAAGCATGTAAAGTGTAGTAGTAGTTCTATTTTGGCATATGATTATTAATGGTCTTCTTCTGGTTTAGGAAGAAAACGAGTGATGAATACAGGAGAGTGAGTGATGATTAATACAGAAATAACCCTAATATCGGAATTAAACAAACAAAATACACAACTAAGCAACTTAGAACAAAACTAAAATTTATAATCCAGAAAACACAAATTAAACAAGCTGCTTTAAACCCACAATCAACAAGAAACAATAGAATTCAGACTAACACCGAAAAGCCCACAAAAGATTATCTTTAATTTTCGATTCCTAGCAACAATGATGAAAAGAGTATAAAAACAGCAACAACTAATCGCCTACATTGGTGTTATCGGTACCGAGCTCAATAGAGAAATAGAAAGTAAGAGATGAAGCATACCTGAAAAGTAAGGACGAAAAGCTTTGGATCAATGAACACTAACAACAATGGTGGATCGAGGCAGATTGGATTGGAATTGGGAGAACACAACAATTAAAGAGAGAGTGAGAAAGTGAAAGATGAAAATAGGGTTTCTGAAAGTGGGAGAGGCAGATTGGATTTGAAATGACAGGTAATGGGCTGTCATTTTACCAAAATTTGAAAAAAAAAATTTTAATAACTTTAATCTAAAAAAAGCTTTGGCCAAAATTTATTCCCAAAATAAGCGTCTTTGGCCCCAAAGCTAAGCTCGGTACGTAATCGCTGTTAGTAACAGCGAGTATAAAGAAATGATCAAAAAATTTAGTCAAAGGTAAAGTCGTTGTTACTAACAGCGGCATATGGGTTGACTGGTCAACTATAAAGTCGTTGTTACTAACAGCGACCTTATGCGTGCCTAAATACTGAACTAAAGGAGAAATGAGGAAGAAGGAAGAAGACTGTTGTATTTAGGCACGTATAAGGTCGCTGTTACTAAATTTATAGTTGACCAATCAACCCATATGTCGCTGTTAGTAACAACGACTTTACCCTTGACTAAATTTTTTGACCATTTCTTTATATCGCTGTTAGTAACAGCGATTACGTACCGAGCCTACCTTTGGGGCCAAAGACGCTTATTTTGGAAATAAAGTTTGGTCAAAGCTTATTTTTTTGATTAAAGTTATTAAAAAATCTTATTTTTTTCAAATTTTCGTCATTTTACCATGGACTATTTTAAAAAGTATTGAAATTATATTGGAATTAGGCCAAATTCTAAAATTGAATTTTATGACCTCCCAAACAAGTAAAATGAGGCAAATCAGGATTTACACATCAAATGTCCATTCCCAAACAAAGCATTAGAGAATTTGTATTTAAATTTTATATAAAAAAATATTTTAAGTAAAAATAGAGATAAACAAACATATAGTTAAAAAACAAAAAGACAAAAAATAAAAAATAAAAAAACATTCCAATAAAACCAGATAATCGGATCCGACCCGGATTAAACCGGATATCGAGATCGGAATCGGATCGCATCTTTAGGTATTCGAAAAATCAAATACCTGAATTTCAATGTTGACCGCACTTTTTTACTTTAATTTTCAAACAAAGGCGAAATATTTATACTCACGACCTAACTATTACCCATGACATGTGAAATTTTCATATCCACACAAACTTATCTAGGCAGGAGTAGACCCACATCATCTCACGCACCTGAACGCGAGGTCACTAGCATTATAATACTTCATGGAAATTATAATCATTATAAGAGTGCTGACAATCATAATTGGATTTGGAGTAAGGGAAGTCAATAGAGTAGCTTTATATTCACAATCCAGAAAATTCAAATGGACAAAAGAATACATGTAAACAAAAAAATATTTCACAATGTGTTTTAAACTGGAAAAATATTAGCTTTATATGCTTCTTAGTTCTTCCCCAAGAGGGATGCAATTCGGACAAAGGAAGCTGACAAATCATATTTCACACATGACATACATTACTTGTCCAAATTCAGGCAAAATGACATACATTTCTGATGAATCTTTCTACATTCTTTAGTCCCTTAAATTTCCAGAGAACAACCTTTAGCTCTAGCAGAAAAACCACCACATAACTACGATTACTTAAAAGAAAGGAAAAGCAAAATCTCTCTAGAATGCGAGGCCAGACGTACAAAAAAGTACACTAGATTAAGTAAAATGCGATTCCCAAGGAGCAAGATGATGCAGGGTCAGCAAGCACATCCACTAGCCTGATGCTGCTGAGGTGCGCTTGATGTGGACTTCAGACTTACATCAACCATGTCCTCCTGTTTTGTTGAAGAAAGTGTTTCCATTCCAGGTAACGCGGCAGCAATTTTCCTGAATAATGCCTGCAAAATCCACATCACGCTACGAATTCATTTTCTTTGCAGAAAGAAATGAGGTGAAACCCTTTGTTCTTTCTCTTACTTCTCACAACCAAAAAGAAACAAGAAAAAAGAGAGCTGGCAGTTCAGCTGTTACAGGAGGAGATACAAAGGAGTAGCAAGGTATACAGATCCTATCAGCTTCATTAGTGTATAACAGAACAGTGAGTTACGGGTATTAGTTTTAATAGGTTCTCCAAGAGCAACAGATATATTAAGAGGATCATGAGCAAAAAGTCGGCACCGGAAACAAAAAACAAAAAAATGATCCCATTTTTGCTTGTTAGGGTGTGTACAAGGTGGCGTGAAACAATCTCTACAAACAACAGGCACTTCCAATTTGACGTGTGAAACCTGAGGTGACTTGAGCTAATATTAAGAAAAATTGGAAGAAACAAAACTTAGATAGGAGTGAGGTGAAGAAAAATTTTAACATAAGACATGAGCGAGAAAAGGGGCAGTTTAGAGCCAAAGTATAACATATCACTAGAGTACCTGAGTTCATAAGAAAATCAATTTCTGGTATAAACGCGATAACAACTAAAAGTACTACTATTTTGCCTAAAAGTGCAAGTAAAACTTCAACTGCCATGATAATACTTTTGGAAGACCCTTCTGATCACATATAGGATTCAAGTGCAGATACTCTAAAGCTAAACTAAACTAAACTATGTCCATACATTTTTAAAAATTAAAGCTCGACATCGACCAAAATTTTCACCTAGCCCAATAATAAACAGACAGGAAGCAAGCAAATGAAAATTTCATGAGAGTTTATGTTGTAACCTTGTAAGTGATCCAAGGATGTACCTTTATGTTGAAACCAGCTTTGGCACTAGTTTCAATGAACATGACATTGAGATCACGAGCTTTAGCTTCTCCTTCCTCTATGGACACTTGCCTATGAAGCGGAAACAAATAGAGGTGAAGAAACAGCAACGGTAATTATGATTAAAAAAATTTCCAGATTCACAAATAGCATATACAGTTAAAAAGTGTTATCAATATATGTTGGGAGCGTCCATCCACCATGCCACACATGGGATCGAATTCCTCCTACATAAATTCCCTTCTTAAACCACAACAGACATATCACCATGTAGAAACCAGAAACCACCTTGAGCCAATTTTCATTCATAAACTGACACGTGCAAAATGCCCTTGCATTTTCTGTCCTCCCCTTCAACTACATGTCAGCGTAAGTCGCTCCTCTTCTACCACTCCAGCCATTACTATTTAAAGACTTACTGAATTGCCTATTCACCTATGTCCCCAGGCCCCCAAAAGTTTCTTCTCCTATTTTGTCCTTACTCATTCTGCACCACGAAGTCATCTTCATAGTCACAATACTCACAACCGCTAAAGAAAATGATTTGTCAAAACTCGAGCAGTCTAACTATATGCCGTAAAAGAGATAGTAGATCAAAATTTGATCCTAGCCTCCTAGAGTCTTAGGTCAAAGTCAACTGAAGCATGTGATTGCACAAGAGTTATATTAAATCATCAGGCCTTTAAGCTTTGTCAACATCAATTGGTTAGATACAAGAGAATAATTCCCAAAAAAGATTCAAAGGAGGAAAAGGGAAGGGGAGGAACAGATGGCCAAGGTTCAATGAAAATGGTGACTAAAGGCACGAGAATAAGATCAGATTTCAAACTATTTATAAATTACAAAAACCATCTAAGAGTCATGGTGGGAAATGCTTGGGCCTAAAAGTTTCCCTCCGTTGCTTCTTCATATTTGGATAGAGAAAAGATGCTGAGTCTAGCCAATAAATCTTAATTGTGGAACAAGGCTGTCAGAACCACACCAAAAAAATAACATCAACAAAGGGATTTTTTCAACAAATGTAAGCTATCTTTCATCATATTACCTTTTATCCACAAGATCAGTTTTGTTTCCAACAAGGACAATTATAACGTCACTACCCCTCTCAGTGCGCACTTCTTCAATCCATTTAACGGTGTTAAGGAAGGATTGTCTACCTGTTCAAACCACGAGGAGAAAATGTAAATAAGTTCATTATTTGCGAATAAATCTTAGACCATGACAAAACAGTAAGAAGTTTGCACATTGGCAGATTGTATTTTGGTTAATTAGACCAAAGATTACTTGCAATATCGTATACAATAACTGCCACAGATGAATCCCTTATGTAGCTTGGTATAAGACTTCTGAATCTCTCTTGCCCAGCAGTATCCCTGTACACATTAGAGCATTGCCTCATTAGTAATCAGTTAAATAGTGGGTGCTAATGTATAACCTATAATGAAGCAATACTCCACAAGCCACAAGGGCATGCAGGTAAAATGGAAAGCCAAACTATAAATTATCCTGGGAACTGCATATCACCTCCTAATTTGGCATGCAAAGAGAGATCTATTTCTCTTTCGTCTGTGTGAATGACAACAGTGGTTATCTCATATTTGAAAATTGCCCTAGTATGAGAACCATGGGGTAAAACCAAGATAAAAATAAGAACAAATCAAGATAGCTTCTGCAAAACAGCCCTCCCACCCCAAAAAGGATAAGATGTTATGCATCAACATCCAAGCGTGATCTTACCACAACTGTAGACGAACAGTACGATCTTCAAGATACATAGTCTTTGAGAGAAAATCAATACCAATTGTAGCCTGAGAAATATCAGAAGAGACACATAAGTCTTAATCACTGCCAACAGAAGAAAAAAAGGAGGTTACAAAATGATAAACAATAAATAATACATGAACTTAGCAAGAAATAGGCATGGCAATAAGCATTCAATTGACTTGTAATGCCAGTACAAAAATTGACTAATGTCACTAATATACAAATTATAAAGCTCTGCCAAAATTCACGCGAAATAAAAATATCTAAAATGGTTTATCCTTGACATGTTAACTCTTGGAGTTTGGCAATGACCATGATAGGAGCAAAAAAATCATTGCCATGACTAACAAACATAATACAAGTTTCAACTAAATAATAATAGCCACAAATAGGCACATCAGTTTCAATAAACATTTTCCTTGGAACACAAGGTTCAACAAACAATTATCATGAAATAATGAATTAAACTACATACCAAGAATGAACAATACACTCGGGTCAATCATTCAACCATTTGAAAGAACCAGATTCTAGTGACTTATTAATATTCCATTTTCAAGCCTGATTACAAAACTTGATGGAACTACCAAGCATAGGTTTGGACTATCATTCATATAAACCTTTGTAGGCAATAGGCGTGTGCAGAATTCATGCATCCTGTGATTGATCCATGTCAACAATAAAGGTGCAACATCCTGAGCAAACATTGAAACTATACTTGTATCCAAATCACAATATTTAAAAAAAATAAAAAATAAATAAAAGAAAAATTACTTTCAAGGTCACACTTCAACACCACCTTATTTTCCACAAAATGACATTTAGATTACAATTTATGAGCAGCTGAATTGGTCATACAACTTTAACATTAGAAAGAAAACCAATGGACGCCTGAAGCAAGCGCCTAAGGTGGGCGATCAGCTTGACGCTATGCTAGAGCTAGGGAGGCAATTACTTAAGGTGAGCACCTCATAGCACCTTACAATGCCTTATGGTCTAAGACTCAAAAGAAACCCATTGCGTGTGGTCACCAACTATTGTTTTCCCTTGCATTCTCTTTTCTTTTCTTAATTTCTCTTTTTCAGTTGTGGGTTTTTTTCTCTTTTTGCGGTTCTTAATGTGTTTCATTTAAACTGGATTTTGGACGCCCCACACCCAATAGCTAGGCATTCGCTTAGCGCCTAGAGCCTAGACTCTAGGGACCCTTATTTTTTAAGGTGTCCCATGCCTTTTAAAACTGAGTCATACACACAAGCTTGCATATGTTGGTCTAGTAGAATCACTTTGCAAACACTCCTAAACAGACTCTACCTTTTCTAACTTTAAAACTAGTCCAAGACTAGCAATGACTTCATTTCACCTTAATTTTTCCCATCTTGCAACTTTCTGGTTTGATCCCCCGAAAGTCCTAAACCTTATAATCAATTTTCCTCTATTAGCAAAAAGTTCCCTTTAATATCATCATTTAAATCGTCATACACAATCTCTTTGAAAAAGTGTAAATAGCCAACATTAAGAGAAAAGAAAGAGAGTAAATCTTCAATCAAATCTTTTGTCTTTTTGAGCTTGCCAAATTTATGTGTTGTTCAGTCGCACTCATTTTGTTGCATTTTCTTTTAGAGAAGAGTCTTCACCACTTTCATTAATTATCTTCAACACTATGCTCGCTTCTAATACCATTAATCTTCCACACATTTCATTCTTTTCGTCTTATTCCCCCAGCAAACAAACTACAAATTTATTTTGTAGGCTATCCCTTTGACAACAAGCTTTAAAAGGGACAAAAGAGCATATTTATCACAATTCATCTTAGAGGGTATAAATGTTGATTCCTAAATTGTTTTTTAGTTTAACTCTACCAATCATTTAGATTTATTGTAAATTTTGTTTTGATTAGACCATACAACTGCGTAACTGCCTTCCTAATGATTAAGTAGATTCAACCTTGCCCATAAAGACACTAATTGTTACTAAATTTTTGGTTGATTTGAGTTAGCAATTGCTTGCATGACTTAACTAATTTGATTCGCAATTTTTAAACCCATAATAATCATTGTCTAGTTTGGTTTCCATTATTATGATGCATCAAAGCTATTCAAAAGCTATTAAGTTAGAGAGTTTCACATATTATACAAATTTCTTGAACAAAATTTACAAATTACAATTCTAAATCAAATCACTCGACCTGTATCCGTTCTAAATCAAGAGTCAACAAATGGAAAAATTAGAAGGCTAAATCAAAAAATTGGGTCAACGTTTATCCTTTCTACATCAAGATCCAACCTATGTTGCACCTGAGGCGCTCCTTGGTTGTGCCTAGGCACGAGGGGCGATCACGCATCACGATTCAAGACGCTTTCCAAAGACGTGCTTTTTTGGCGCCTTGTGCGCCTCATGTATGCCAGATTTGATTTTTAATAAATTACATGTCTTTTCTTAATATTACTGAAATAACCCTCAAATCTTAGTTGTTTGTTGTATTGGAAGCAAAATGTACCCTTCTTTCTGCCCTAATCTATCGTGGAGTAAAAATAGGAGAGTAAAGGTTCTTGCTTTACCTTGAAGTGTCGCCATCTTCTGGTCAATGTCCTCACCACCTAGGTAATGTCTTCTCCCTTCTTTTGTTCTTGCTTTCTCGCTCTTTCTGGATTCTTTTTCTTTCTTTTTTTTTTCTCGTTCGGTCTCTCCTCTATGTTTACCTCTCCTCTTTGTTTTGATTTATTTTATAAAAGAGTAAAGGTTGTTGCTTTATATAATATCTATGGTTGCTTGTTTTATTTGTTTTAATGGATGAGGATGAGGAAAAAAAGGAAATTAGGATTGATGAGAACTATACAAGAGATGGTGAAGATGCTTATGCGGACGATGATTCTGATTTAGATTTTTTAGGTTTCTTTAAGAGTGCCACAAAATATTTCAAGTATACTATCAAGAACCATTGTTTACTTTCTTTACCTTCGTTTTTCATTTTCTTTTTATTTCTTTTGTTAACTCAAGACTATAATATCGACTAATCATATGACTTTATATGCTAAAGTAGTATTTATCTTACTTATATGTTGTTATTATTATTATTATATGAATTTCATATTGTTTTAAGTATTAAATATGTTTTAAAATTGATATAGTGAATTTATGCACCTCTCATACAAAAAGCATGCGCCTTCCTCCTTACGCTTTTTGACTTGGAACAAAATATCTTTTGCACCTCGATGCGCCTCGGCACTCCTCTAAAAACTAAGGAGTCAACTAACGGAAACAATTACCACAAAGGCATACAACCATGAGGATATTTCCATGTCATACCTTCACATTCCATATGAGCCCTTTCCAGTTTCCAGTAACTAAAATCAATTATCATTAACACACAATTAAAACCTAAAAGCAAGAAGTTCAATGACTAGATTTGTCCCTTCAGTTTTTGTCATTAAATATATGGGGTTGTAGTGAATATCATAGTATGCAAATCCTCCTCAACATCACTAACCTGTTCAATTGGTGGATTTCATGGTTGACATCTACCTCATATAACTTGCATCAACCAGATCCTTGACTATGGAAGAAAAGAACACTTATCCTTCGACTTTTCATATAACATACTCCCTAGAAATTGTCGATTTACTTGTAAATCATTAGGCAGCTCCATTTTTTGTTTACTTCTCTCAACACTCATTTCGCATAAACAAGGACTCGTAACAACTTTTGTTTTAGCTTTACCCTCATGTTGCCAGCCCAACTTTACCACTTTCAAGTGGCATTACACTTAGTTTTTCCGAAACATGAAAATAATAAAATCTCAATTCAGACAGAACTCATAGGAATGGAAAGTGACCCACACATATCGATATAATCATTTCCTTTCCCCACATCATCAGACCATTGCAGTGACGTTGCCAAATGAGATAACATCACAAATGTACAATCACCAGATATACTAAGCAAACAATCGCTCAATAGAGTGTTCCTTTAGCAATTTTCCTAAATAATAAAACAATTTTCCGTAGTAAGTACAGATCTACTTGAGAATCAAACCATAATGTCAAAACATTTGTTTTGCCAATAACACTATTTTTATAACAATTTAAAACTAATATTGAAAGTCAGCAAAGTGCCGATCATCGTATCAAAAACGATAATCACACAATTAAAAACCGGAGATCACATAGCCTCAAATTAACAAACAACTAAAAATCCTAGAAAAGATTGAGATCCGTAAAAAAAGTGTTAACACCAAACAATCATAAAAATTTGTGCTCTGATTCAAAGTATCAAAAGAAAAAGAGGAGATTCAATTACCTGATAAGTATTATCGAATTTGTCATACATGAAACGAGTAATGATACTGGTTTTACCAACTGATTGATCCCCTAAAAAGACGAGCTTGTATTTAGCGAGAGCAGAAACTGGTGCCATTTTAAGGGGTTTAGAAAATACTTTGAATTAACAATGGCGTAATTTCGCAAATTTGGGGGATATTTGATTGATACGATTGTGGAAGTTGCTTAAAATTGAGGAATGGAGTGTGGGCAAGTTGTTGCTCTCGTGTAGGAGGAGAGAGACCACCAGGCTGACTCTCCAAAATGACTTTCAACTTTCAAGCATCAATGACTCGTTGGAGCTAGGGATGGTTATGGGGCGGGTTTGGAGCGGGTCTGGCTAGATTCGGACCCGGACCCTATTATTTTTTTTGGATCCAGATTCAGATTCGGACCCTAAGGGTTCAAAATTTTCAGACCCAGACCCGGATTCTACGGATCTGACAGGGTCTAGGGTCCTTAATGGGTCCTTAATTGGTCTTATACAAAGCCTCTTTGATTTGTCAAAATTGAACCTTTTTCGAGTCTTTTTATATTTTTGTAAGCAACTTATTATCGTATTACAAACACTTGTCACAGAAAGTTATCAATCGATACACCAATTTAACAATTCATTTCAGTACCCAGATTCAAGTCCATAATTAGTATCACACTCCGTAAACTTCCAAAACCATTAGAATTAAACAATAAACATCATAATTGAAACTTTAACTCAATGCGCAATCAAATTATTTCAGTACCTAAAAACAAACCAAAATTAGAATATTGTCGCCTCCATAATTTCCAAAACCATTAGAATTAAACAATAAACACTGTAATTAAACTTTAATCTCGGCGAGCAATCAAAGTATTATACATGTACAACAAATGTGCAAATATCATCAAAATTTTAACAAAAATAAAAAAAAATAATAAAAATAAAATTTAAAAGTTTAGGGTCCGGGTTCGGGTCCGGGTCTTCACCTTGGGACCCGGACCCGGACCCGGACCCATCAAATTTTTTTTGGATCCAGACCCGGACCCGGATCCGATGGGTCTAAAAAATTAAGACCCAGACCCTTAAAAAAGAGGCGGGTCCGGGGCGGGTCCAACAGGGTCCTAGACCCATGACCATCCCTAGTTGGAGCAAAACTTGTAGATAGGAAACGACTATAGCTAGTGATGGCCATAGAGCCGGTTACCGGAACCGAATCGGTCCCGAACCGCTTGAAAATTGTCCCAGAATCGAAACCGTTTGTGACAGGTTTCGAATTGCGGAACCTTAAAACCGCCGGAAAAAAAGTTGTCAGAACCATGAAACCACCGAAAAAAAAATCGCTGGAACCGAACCAAAGCATCGCGAGTTGGTTCACCCGGACCAATGGGTTCAAAGAACCGGTTCACCCGACCCAATGGTTCCTTGGAACCGAAACCGGAACCATGCAGTTCACCCGGCCCAACAGTACTTTGAAACCGGTCAAAAAACTAGCTGTTACCAACCGTTAACTAGCCGTTGGGGATTTTTCTATAAATACTCCACATTTTCAATCATTTTCATTCACAACTCATCTCTTCTCCTACTCTCCCTACTTAATTACTGAATTACGCAATTATTCTCTTAATTACATAATGAGTCTTTTAATTATATATTTATTTCTTAATTACATTATTATTTCAATATTATCATGTCTTCACTTTTTAAAAAAGCCTCTAAAAAAGTTACTAAATTGGCAAAATTATTGGGAGGTTCTAGCTCCAAAAAAAAGGTCACTTCAAATCCGTCGGTATCAACAACACCTTCAGTTACTAATTATAATTTTGAACCAAATTATCCAGAAGGGTACGATCAAGAATTACACGATTATGCAGAAGAAGTGGAAAGAGAAATACAATTTGAAGCGGAAGAAGAAGAAGAAGAAGAAGAAAAAAAGAAGAAGAGGAACTAACAACCCCTATTGGGATACTTAGATCTCGACAATCATCAACGAGATCACTAGAAGTACAACAACAACAACAACAACAACAACAAAAACAAGCTCGTGGTAAACTAGTCAATTTCCAAAGTATCGGTGAGTTTTATAATTTTATTCTTAAAATTGATTAAATTTTAAATTCTTATTTATTTATATATTGTGATATTTGAGTATGTCTTTATATTTAAATTTAGATGAAGATGAACCAGTTTGACAACCTTTTCCGACAACGCAACTCTTAGTGGTAGAGCTGTTTCACATGTGTGGTCGTATTTTACAAAGCAATCAACCGACAATTCAGATGTTTTTTTGTGCACTTGTCAAATTTGTGAAAGTCAAGGGGTAAAACCCTTAGTTTCATACAATTTCAGCAAAGTTAGATACTTTTTGTAACACCCTCAGAATAGGTCGGACTTTTGAAAACACCTTTAATGAAAAACATGAGTCAAAACCTACTCATGGGAGTGTTACCGCCACATCTATTTCTAGTAAAATAAATGTAAGGCTTAACGACTAAGAAATAACTTAATAACTTTAAATCCAACAAAGGGTCTTACAACATAAGAGAAGACTGAAACGCAATCTATGTCCATATAAAATTTAAACAACTTAAGATAAAATTTAAACTGAAATACGACTCTAACAAAAGTTATGTTTCTAGGTGATCCTCACTCCACGATTCCCACGCAATCAATAACCTGCAACATAAGAATGCAAGAAAAACAAGGGAAAAACTCCCAAAATCAAGAAATTGAGTAATTCCAACTCCATCCCGTAAAACGATTAAGTTTGAAAATAATAAAAAAAAATTAAAATATAATCAAATTGAAGATAATTTTAGAAAATAATATATGGCTGAGTTTAAAAGAAAAACAATTTCAGAAAACAATATATCTAATACCACATAAACCAATTTATTAATTTGATAATTAATAATGACAAACACATAATCAATTTTTAATTTGAGGGAACGAGAACGCCAGTAGGCCGAGGCTTTACCCCTATACCTACTTTAACAAGAGGTCGTCATCCCAAATAATTCAAGGCCAGCAGAGTAGTCTCAGGGAACCCTAGTGTGCACACCCCTTCTACTTAGATCACAACAAATAGAAGGAAGACCAAACATCGTATCAAGTATCAGAAATAATAATACCTGTCGGCAGCTATACTAACCAAACAGGACAACCTGTTCATCACCCTTATACTTGGATCACAACAAATATAAGAGCTTCGTTTCCCTCATGATACACTTTACGTGATTTAATATATTTTAATAATTAGTCGCAAGCACACAAACATACATTATACATTTTAATTTATGATCATAAATTTTCCCAACGAAAATATATCTCAAGAATATCCAACTGAAATCTCATTTTCCAAATCACCATTTTAACATCAATTGATGGCAATAGAAATTAATATCACAAATATTTCTCTTCCAATTTAAATCGTATCTAATTTCGTTATCAAAATAATAATATAAATTTTATCGAAATAAAAATTATAAATTCAAGTTTGACAAAAAAAATAATAGTAAATATAATTTGAGAATATATAAAACATAACATCATATAAAATAAAGTCATATCAAATCATGCACTCATTTAAACACATTAATTATCACTTAGCACATAATACTAACGGGATAGTCCTAATTAGATGGACATTGAGAATTACCTTGTCACGCGATCCTAGACAACGTACGCTCCTAATATTCTCTGCCTACGAATTCGCTGTCTTTAATATCGAAATCTTGCGTTTTCTTGACTTGAATTTTAAGCAATTGGAAGGTGGAGGAAGAGTTTGTAGGAGAGAAAGAAAGCGTGAGTAATAATGTGAATGAAATTAAGGGTGATTGGTTTAATTTATAATAGTTATGTGAGGTTGGTTAGATTTAGAGGGAGAAGTGGGAAGTTATTGTTAATGGGGAGTTATGTTTTCTTTTTTTTTTTAATTTTATTTTTTATTTTTCTGAAATTTATTTATTATTATTATTATTATTATTAAAAAAAAATGGTTGTTACACTTTTTAAGTTTTTATGCATGATAGTTATACTTTGTAAATCAAGAATGTATTAAAAATTCATTTATTGTGTTTTGTGAATACGTGTTAGGTGGTGGTACGAGATCTTTCAACAAACATTTGGCAAAGAAGCATGGAATCACAAAAGAAATTCATGTACCAAGCAGCAGCGGGACCACAAGTGAAAGCCGACAGTGGACCATGGACATTCCCGGTGGAGGCATGCCTTTTAAATATAATCGTAATGAAATGATTGATGAATTTTCTAAATATGTAATTTGTGATGAGTTGCCATTTAACCATGGTGAAAGTAAGGCATACAAATATTACACTAGAAAAACTTTGCAACCACAATATAAGTAATCCCTAGGAACACTCTTAAACGACGCACAATAAAATTATATCAATCAAAGCGCTATGAATTAGTAGAAATGTTTAAATCTTTTAATGGTAGAGTTAGCATAACAACTGATATTCGGTCTACTCCCCCACATTTGGAACCTTATATGTGTGTAACAACACACTGGATAGATCATAATTGGTTTATTCAAAAAAGAATAATTGCTTTTGAATTAATGCCCAAAAGACATACTGGTGATAACATAAAATATAGATTAATAGAGATATGTAAAGAATGGAACTTGTTAAGTAAGATATTTTGTTGTTCTACCGATAATGCAACCGCCAATATTAAATGCATTGAACTTTTGTGTAATGAACCTGCTTTTAGTTTTACCCTTGGTGGTAGATTATTACACGTACATTGTTGTGCTCATATTGTTAACTTATTGTAGCAGGAGCGGCACTCTCGATACATAATTAACATTAATAATTATACTTAAGATAAATAATGCGGAAGTGTAAAACGCCGAACTGCTAAAAACCATTTGAACTAAAATCATTCAAAACATAAGTAAAAAAAATATCTTACAACTGAGAAAATATAAAATAAGGTTTACTTAAATACGATAAAAAAAAACATAAGTACAATATAGTCATCAAGTAAAATCATTGAAGCTAAGTCCTCGATAGAATAATTAAAGTTGCGGCCTGGATCGAAACCTGAGCTAATTTTTCCTGCAAAATACTGTCATCCATAATACGGATGACAGCCGATTAAATCGATCAGCGATAAAGCCGAGTACAATTTTCTCAACAAGCTTATGATGCGATAGTTAAATCATGCTTACAATATAATCATCAAGCACAATATGGAAGGTTATTACTCATTATTGACCTTTACTAAGCCATTAAGTTACATTCTCAATACTTGCAGAAGTTCATTACTGCTACTAAATACTTGGTAACCTTAATGCTTATTTAATCAAGTTCAATTAAGCCTCATAGCTTTACCATCATAGCACATCACAAGATCACAACAATAATGACAACTGATATATGTAAGGGTCTGGTTAGGTGAGGACCGTAGTCCTAAACCCTAACTGTGGTGGGAGTCGTCACTCCTCTCAATACTGTTATGCTCGAGACTTCACAGGATGGGTTTCTCTCGGACCCCCTGTCTGACACCGCATTTTACGTGCCGGCTAACACGGACGCCGGGATTTTACATGCCGGTCCATGGTTCGACGTTACCTTACTATCAGAGTCATACAATCAATATCATGCAATATCAAACAAGACTCTAAACCGAAATAGTTTGCATTTTTATAAGTCAAACTTCCCCTAGTCAAATTTTTGACAATTCTACCCTTTTAATAGAAACAAATTACTAGTATCTAATAAATTAATATTAATTAAATAACAAATTTTCGTAGCTATAATAAGATTCCTGAGGCTAAACTAAGTCATTATTGTGTCATAAATAATCATAACAGTCAAGGGTAATATTTCTAAGTACTTAATAACATATTTTATCAAATAACCAGTAAAATAGTAAAACGGATTTATCATCACTATAAAAATAACATAATCCGACAAATTATTAAGGGTCCAAAATCCATATGAAATGAGTTTTCAAGAAAAACAATGCTAAGCATTTTAACAAATTTGTTTGACTATTTTACCAATAAACCGATTAAAAAATTTACCAAAACACCAAGATGATATGGAATCATTTTAAACGCATAAGTTTATTTAACTAGTAAAATTCTTATATATTTATATTATCATATTAATCAAAAATTTCCATATATATGACTTTTTTTCGAGTGTCCCAAAAGTATTATTGTGTTGACGAAAATATCACTAAACTGGATATGACTTTAATATTACCATATAAAGTTTAAATGACTAGAATAAGATCATGTTGATCATGCTTTTATATTATCGAGTAACCATAAATAAATATCACATAACGAGAGAGTTAAGAAAATGTGTACCATTTTCCTCCGAAGGTGGTGCTAAACCAAGTAAGAGAATCATAATAGGAAAATAAGAACTTAAGGAAATAAGCTCCAAAAGAAAGTCTTCAAGGTTCCAAGCTTCAAAGAAGTAGATCTTCAATTACCCAAAAGAAAAATGATATCCAAGCTCCAAAAGATAATACTTGACTTTTCAAAAGTTGATGATTATTGGCTTAAGAAGTGATAAGATCAAGCTCCATCTTCATTTGATTCTTCAACAAATAAAAAGGGTATAAAGTTAGTAAGATGTTAATGAAGTGAAGATATAAGAAAGAATGGTAGAAAGATTTGATGATGGGGGTGCAAGTGATCTCATGGCTAAGGAGAGGTATTTATAATGGGTTTTGGGCAACTTTTTAGTTCATAAGATTGTATGAAAAAGAAGGTTAACTTGTGTAAGTGATTTAGAGTGTGTAAGTGAATGTGTAAGAGTTGGAGTGTGTAAGTGGACGTGTAAGAGTTGGAGTGTGTAAGTGGATGTGTAAGAATTTGGAGTGTAGAAGAAGGATAACTTGTGTAAGGAAATGGTGATAGCTTGTGTAAGTGATGAACATTATGGATTGATGTAGAAAGGATTTTGATTCATCAAATTTTTGTTCTAGTTTATGCTAGTGAAATGTTTTAGATTAATGGGAAAGTATGATTAAGGTTTGATTATGAAAATATGATAGTTTACTTAGAAAATTTTAGTTAAAACTATACTTGAAGTTAATAAGAAAAATATAGTAAATTTTTAGGTATAAAATAATTAAATCAAAGTTGTAAAGTTAAAATGATAAGTAGTAAAGTTAGTTTAAGAAAACGAAATTTAAACGTAACGTTTTAATAAAACCGTAAATATAATATTAAAATTTTACTTTTCGTAGTATAAAATAATAAAATAATATTTTAGTGCTTATAAAGAAATTTAAGAATATATATATATTTTTAAGTTTAATATTTGGAAGAAATTACAAAAATCGGAATAAGGTTTAGGAATTAAAGGCGATTTGAATTAGATAACCAAAGGATTAGGAATTCGAAAAGAAATTTTGGAATAATTAATCGGAAGATTAAGATTAAGAAATTTGAGCCTGTTACACTTATCTTGCCAAGCAGGTATTAAAAAACTAAGTGATTTATTAGTTCTCATTAGAGACATAGTGAAGTGGTTAAGATTAGGACAGGTAAAGAGAAGATATAAACAATTATGTGACCATTATCACTAAAAATGAGTATATTGGTCATTAGGTACTCTACACGTTGGGGCTTAACCCATGATTTATTAAAAAATGGCTATTACTTATCGTCAGGTTATAACACAACTATGTATTGAGTGTACGGATAGCCGTATAAGTGATGAAACATGGGAACTATCTATAGGCATACAGAAAATATTAGAAGTATATATATCCACGTAACTAAGATTTTTTCATATGTTTACGAACCAAACGTTCACTTAAAAATAAGTGAATGCGTTACTATTTTTTATCATCTTCTTAAACATTCACATGATGATACAAATGTATTTTTAAAGTCGATTGTTACAGATATGGTGGAGAAGTGAAAGACGTATTTTACTGATTTTTCTTTTATTTATGAAACTGCGACAATTTTAGACCATGTTTTAAGATGGAAAACCTTACTAAATTAATTGGATTTTACTACCAATCATTAGAGCGTCCGCCCAGTGATGTATATAATTATGTTGGAAATCGTAAAAAACTTTTAGCAGATCTTTATGATCACTATTCTAGTAAATATAACCCAAGTCGCGATATGTTTAGGCGTGCTAGTGTCTCAGCACGTCCTACTTATTATAATCTCATAATAGCTAACATAATAAGCCAAGATGATAGTTTGTAGGATCATCTTCTTCCTCATCCTCCGTTTCATATTTAGAACTAGATAATTATCTTAAATATCAGTTTGAAATTGAACAAGGTAGTCATAATATTTTAGAATGGTGGAAATAAAAATCAATAAAATTCCCCATATTATCAAGAATCGCAAAGGATATCCTTGCGATTCCTGCTTCTACTATTGTGTTGGAGTCTGCTTTTAGTGCAGGTAGAAGAGTTCTAGATGAAAAGAGATCTCGTCTTACTCCACATACTATTTAAATATGTGTTTGCTAGAAAGATTGGGATCAAGCAAAGGTCCGAACACAAGAACTCAAAAACGATGATTATCAAGACGATGATGATCCATAGACGATGATGGATACATCTGCATCATCGTCGGGAGGAGAATCAGCGGAAGCATCTAACCAACAAGATGATGATGACGAAGACGAAAAGAATCATGAATATCGGACAACGATCAATCAAGATTCAACAACTACAAGTAAAAGGTATGACAAAGAACTACGTGGGCTTTGATTGCTTCGGGATACGTAGGTAGCTTAGTATTCCTTTGGGATACTAGGTTCGTGTCCATTTTCTCCCCTTTTTTTATTAATCATCTTTATCTTTTCTTATTAATTTATTTTTTTTCCTTCTTTTTAGTAAATATTTTAATAACGATGACAAGCAATGAATTTCGCTAATAATCAAGTAATCAACAAAGGTGCGTCCGCATTATTATAGTATTTTTCTATTATATTTAAAGAAAAAATAAAAATAGATTTGATGGTCTGGCCCGCCTGACCCGGGAGTTGGAACCGCCTCATGAACCGCCAAGGAACCATTTGGAATAGCCGGGAACCGGAACCGGAAACGTTCTAATCAAGTTCCAGATGGAACCGAAACGGAATTGGCCCAACCCGGACTGTGGCTTCACTAACTATAGCTATTCAAATGTGATCAATGTGAAAATACTAACCAAAACCAAAAGTTATCCATTTTAAAAATGTCTCGATTTTTTATTAGTTGACCGATCCTTACATGATCACAACTTGTATGCATTTGGACTGGATGATAACTAAAAAGAAAAATTGATGTTGAATTGTGATCAATTTTTTGATTGACATACAATCGGTAACTCAAGTTAAACCTAAACGTTACTGCATTGAGTCATAAACCAAAAAACAAACCATAATTCCATGGAATTTATTAGTAATTTCAGTATATCAAATGATTTTCAACATTCGTTTTTATACAATTATTAAGTTTATTAAAATTAGAACGTATAACTGAGGTTTCTAATTTTCTAAATAACAATATTTCAATGTTTAAAATTGCATGTTTATATATTTATAAAATCATCATATCATATCATGATATACATATTATTAGTAAGCAATTAAAAACACTTAATGAAAACTAAAAATAAAAGTAAATAAGGATGTAATGCACTAAAGCGAGGATAATGTGATCAATAAGCTAGAGAGGCATAGGCTAGGCTTTTTCACCAAAGTAGTGTTTACTAAATTTCAACCTAAGGTCATGGATGTTTTGTTATGGAGAAGAACGTATCGTAAATACTAATGTTCTCTCTTGAGCAACAAAAGCTTCCTAAAACATACTCAACTACCTATTCTCATATAGCTAAGTATGGAGGATTCATAGAGGGAAGGTGAGGAAAGGTGAATGAACTGAAGTGGGGTGCGGTGAGGTAATGAACAGAACAGAGCAAACTGAAAACATGGAGCAATCTGATTTTCCCCACCTACACGTGGCATAAGCTAAAAAACCATTGTTTATTAGATGGGAAAATGAATAGGGTAGACAAGTTTCTTGTATTTTTTTACTCATTTATCTCATTAGATTTGCATCAAAGAGAAATAGGGTAATTTTTAAGAAAATGATAATAAATGAAGAGAGAGAGAGAGAGAATGGATTGTGTGGATAAAATTAAAAGAGAGTTAAAATGTATGAATGAGATTAAAAAAAATAGGGTCATTGTCCAAAAATAGAAATATTGTAAATTAAGGGAGACGAACCAAAATAGAAAATGCTGCAAATTCAATGAGACGAAGAGAGTAGTTAATACTCGCTCCAATTCACTATTAATGTCCCATTTACTTTATGCGCTCTATCTAATGCACTTATTCAATCCTTAATATCTCTAATTGTACATAATTAAAAGTTATGAAAAGTTGATATAAATAATTCTTGCATTGAAACGAATCAAACAAGATCCTACTTGACTATGTTTTAACTTATAAATTAATAATAAAATACAAATTAACAATAAGAGATGAATAGTATCCAAAAAGCAAATAGAACATTAATGGTGAATTGGAGGGAGTATATAATAGATAGATTAATAGATTATAAGAAAATATTGAATTTTACTATAGTGTTACTTGATAACAATTATAATTTTGTCAATTTATCACAAATTTTGTGTCATAACATTTTTTAACTACCTTATTAGACAATCAATTTTATTCTTAGAAAAAAAATGAATACGGGATGCATATTACAATATGAATAGGAGTAAGGTTTATTAAATCAAATTTATTTGGAAATGTGGCACAATTTTATAGGCAAAATTTTTGAAATTTTAATTTAATTTATTTTTTTATTACTTTATTTATTTTATTATTAAGTTTTTTTTTGTTTTTTTTTTTGTGAAAATTTGCAAATTACTTTTCTTGATTAGGATTTTGTGTTATTATATCATCTATCTATATACATTATACTATAGCAAAATACGGATGATATAAGCAAACTCAAAAAGTGATAATTTGTCAACTTCCTCCATTTATCAAAGATAATGTCATTATTTGCTAATAAAGTGTCTAAGTGGGAATTACATGACTTATCATTTTATTAGCTTTTATTAAATTGTTTGAGTGGGATGCATGTGACTTTTTATTGCTTAATACACAATAATAATTTGCTAGCATTCAATTTGGAAAACAAAAAAATTTGTTCTTTGTAATAATAATTTGCTAACTTTTATTTTAAAAACAAAAAATAATAATTTGTCACTTACAATCTTATAGTGATCAATAAAATAATTGAGCTAATTACATGGGTTGGTTTCAACATTGAGATAGTCTTGTCTCATACAAGACAAGTTATTTTTAATTTAAAATTTTTGTTATTATTTAAATTATTTTTTTAATATATAAAAGTTATCATCATTTAAAATATTTCATTTAAATTAATATTGTAATATGTGTTTAAAATAATTTATTAAAATTAAAATTTATTTTTAACATAGTTTGTTATGCTATTGCTTACTTAGTAAAGATTAAAATAATATTAAAATAACATTTTTTAACATCATACGTAACTTATAAAAAAGTATTTTAAAAATAAAAAATAAATTAAATATTAGCTATTATAAACTATTAATGATTCATTAAAAATCAATAACCAATAATTTATAATTTATTTTTTTATTTTTTCAAAATAATAAAAAATAATAAAACGAAAAAAAAAATGCACGGCAGAGAATTATCTAGTATCATATCATATCATATTAAGTTAAAAGTCTATTCACAAGGAATAATCTAATTTCTAAGGGTTGCTCTTGGCTCTGCAATGGCGAAGCGAAGGGCGACCAAGAAAAGGGATGATCAGCGTGATCAATCCGAGGAAATCAAGCAGCAATTGTTCGTGTCTAAAACAAAATCAAGATCAGGAGATCTAGCTTCAGATATTCCGAAGATCAATTTCGATGATGAAGGCTCTGAAACTCCCCTACTGCTATCACCTAAACAAGCCATGGAGGAAATCGTGCAAGGCTCTAAGCAGAAATCAAGAGCAGAGGATGGCGTGATGAGTCAATTGGATGATGGCAATGTAATTGAGGTATGTAATTTTAACCCAGATCAATTGAATATTGCGGATGTTGGTGATTTGATTGAAATCACGACTGCCGACGTTAAACCGGAACTGGATTACTGGAATAATGCTGTTGTCTTGTATGTCATTGGTGCTAACCCCAGAACTGGACTAATTGATGGATTTAGTAGAAGATTGTGGGGAAAATTGAATGTGGACAAAGTGATTCTAATTAAATCCGGAATTTACCTTGTGCGTTTCTTGAACATTGAAGCAAAGAACAAAGCTTTGAGCATGTCTAATTTGATGTTAGATAAGTTTCCTGTATTCCTTAAGCCATGGGAGGATGGTATGGAATTTGATAAGCATGAATTTGTTAATATTCCAGTATGGTTAAGAATTTCAGAGCTGCCATTGAAGTATTGGGGTTGTCTCCAAAAGATTTTACAGAAAATTGGAACCCCAATTAAACCTGATAATGCAACTGCCCAAAGGGACAAAATCCGTTATGCTAGGTACTGTGTTGAAATGGACATCCATGGCAATTTTCCTGACCAAATCGTCTTCAAGAATGAACAAGGAGTAGTGGTTGATTACCCAATTCATTACGAATGGAAACCGCAGAAGTGTGTTTCTTGCGGAAAGTTTGGACACGATACTACCAAGTGCACCAAGAGTAAAGAAAAAAACCAAACTAAGAAGATTTGGGTCCCAAAACGGCAAGATATTCCTCAAGAAACCGTGCCTAAAGAACAAGGGGAGGTCAAGGAGTCGCGAGACCATCAGATGACCAAGGAGAAACAAGACCCTCAGGAAGAGAAGGATGGCTTCACACCAGCCAAGACAAGAACACATTCACTGCAGTGCATTGAAGTCGCTAGCAAGCAACCACAGATAAGCTTAACGAATTCATTTCGAACATTGGATGATGACCATGAAGAGTCTGACCAGAGCATGAATGGGATAGTGCTAACCTCCACTCCCCTACATGGAGAACGCCATCGCATGGAATGTTAGAGGCCTTAATGGCCATGAAAAGCAGAAGGATGTTGCTAGACTTCTGCTTAAGCGCAAGATTGGGCTTGTTGCTCTCCTGGAAACTAAAATTAAACCTGATAAATTTGATAATGTTTATTCTCATGTTTTTCAGGGTTGGTGTGTTGCCGGTAACCTCAATCTCCATAAAGAGGGTAGGATTCTAATCTTGTGGTTGGATAGCCAGTTTACTGTTGACGTTAAGCATGTAACGGAGCAATGCATTCATCTAAAAGCTGTTAACCTCACTTTGAACTCCACATTTGAGTGCACTTTTGTATATGCTCATAATGATGCTAAAAGCAGGGAGAAGCTTTGGACCGATCTAATATCAATCAAAAACTCCATGAATGAAGCCTGGCTTCTTGCTGGTGACTTTAACTGCCCATTGTTCCAAGAGGATAGGATTGGAAATGAAGTCAGGTTTGCTGAACTCAGGGACTTTAAGGAGTGTACGTTGACTTGTGAGATCCAAGACCTTCCATACATTGGAAACAAGTACACATGGAGTAATAAGCAGCAGGGTGATAGGAGAGTGTTGTGCAAGATTGACAGATGCCTTGTCAACCTCAGCTGGATGGAGAAATTCCCTGACTCTTCTGTAAACTTTTTGCCTGAGCAGGACTTTGATCACTCCCCTGCTCTCATTTCTTTTGATAATAGGTCCACTAACAACAGGAGGCCTTTTATGTTTTATGATATGTGGACTCACCATACTACTTTTGCAGATACAGTCACTCAGACTTGGAGCAAGGAGGTTACTGGAACGCCAATGTATTGCCTTGTGAAGAAACTCAAAGCCTTGAAGTTTGGGCTGAAAAGCCTAAACAGGAGTCACTACAGCAATATTGAGGAGAGAATGTATGAAGCCCAAAAAAATCTCTTGGCGCGCCAGAAGGATGTTCACTCCCAGCCTCACAACATTGACCTCATTGCAGAGGAGAAGAGGGCAGCTGAAGCTTACAAGGAAGCTAAAAAGGCATACAACAGCTTCACTCACCAGAGGGCTAAGATGCATTGGTTGAAGGAAGGTGATGCTAACACTAAGTTCTTCCACCAAAGTATCAAGGCAAGGAAGTTCCAGCAGAGAGTGCTTGCAATTCAAGACAAGAATGGAGTTACACAGAAAGGCCCAGAGCTAGTTCAGAAAGCATTTGAAGATTTCTATGTAGATTTGATTGGTACGGAAATGCTATCCAGAACCTCCATTCAGGAAGGAATAATCGGCAAAGGTGAAGTTGTTAGTGATTAGCAAGCATCCATGTTAGTGGCAGAGATTTCTGATAAAGAAATCAAACAAGCTATGTGGTCTATCCCAGGCTCAAAGGCCCCAGGTCCAGATGGTTATAACAGTACCTTCTTCAAGCGATCTTGGGACATTGTAGGGAAAGATGTCTGTGATGCTATCAGAGATTTCTTCACCCATGGAAAGCTCCTCAAAGAGGTTAACTGCACAATACTCACCCTCATCCCAAAGGTCCAGTACCCTCATCATGTAAGTGAGTTCAGACCCATTGCATGTTGCAATACTATTTACAAGTGCATTACAAAGATCATCTGTTCCAGACTCAAGAAAGTGTTACCTTCAATCATTGCTCCTAATCAATCAGGCTTTGTTCAAGGAAGACAAATCATTCATAATGTGAGTGTAGTGCAGGACATAATTGGCTCATATGGTAGGAAAGCTACCCCACCCTGTTGTTTGTTAAAGGTGGATATCAGGAAGGCCTATGACTCTGTGGATTGGAAATTCCTCCATCAGCTCCTTGAGGCTATGCACTTTCCCCTGAAATTCATTACATGGGTGATGCAATGTGTTACTACTCCTTCTTACTCGTTGTACTCTAATGGCAACACATTTGGCTTTTTTGCAGGCAAAAGAGGACTAAGGCAAGGAGATCCTATGTCCCCTCTCCTCTTTGTGATATGTATGGAATATCTGTCCAGACTGCTTACATATGCTGGACAACAACAGGATTACAAATATCATTTCAGATGCAGGACGCTCAAACTAAATCATTTAGTTTTTGCTGATGACTTGATAATCTTTTGCAAAGGAGACTTGAAATCAATCATGCTTAACTTGAGAGCCCTGGCTACCTTTGCTGCGACTTCTGGACTTAATGCTAATGCAGGGAAATCAGCCTTTTATTCTTGTAATATGGATGCTCAAGTTAAGGAGGAAGTCATCAAAATATCAAAATACAAGGAGGAGAGCCTACCATTCACCTACCTGGGGGTAAAGATTGACTCCAAGAAGCTAAGTAAGGATGATTGTTCTTTCCTCATTGATAAAATAGCTGCTAGAATTAGATCATGGGGCGTAAGAACTTTGTCCTATGCTGGTAGGGTGCAATTGGTCAATTCTGTCCTGTTGAGTATGCACTGTTATTAGTCCTCCATCTTCATTCTTCCTAAACAGGTTATTGAGGGAGTCATTAGTGCCTGCAGGAATTTCTTGTGGGGTGGTAAGGTCGCCAGCCACAAGACCCCCTTAGTTGCCTGGGACTTGATATGTAGAAAAAAAAGAGAAGGAGGACTGGGGCTGAAAGAGAGCCATGCTTGGAATTTAGCATTGCTAGGTAAGTATGTATGGTCCATTGCTAGTAAGGCTGATAACTTGTGGGTAAAATAGATCAACCATATTTATCTGAAAGACAAGGATTGGAAGACCTACTCCCCAACTTCAGCTGCCAGTTGGTATTGGAAGCAATTATGCCAAGTTAAAGATAGATTCAGAAGTGGTTACAATGGCAACAAATGGGTGTTTCAGCATAAAGGATACACGACCTCTAGTGGCTATAAATGGCTAAGAGGGGAAGGACAAGAAGTTGATTGGGCAGGATGGGTTTGGAATAATCTCAACATCCCTAAACATAGCTTCTTATGTTGGCTAGTGATGTGGAGGAGAGTCCAGACAAAGGACAGGCTGAAAAAGATGCAGATTCAAACAGATGAGCTTTGTCCTCTGTGTGAACAGGAGCTTGAAACTTGTGATCATATTTTCATTACTTGTCCTTATGCCTCTACCTGCAGGAAACTGTTGGAGGACCAAATTGGGATTAATGTCTCAATAGCGGACTTGACCCAGCTCAGTACTTGGCTGCGAAAACCATGTAATGGAAGGTTTCGAAGGAGAGTGATCCAGTGCACCTATGCTGCTCTAATGTACAACATTTGGAAGCAAAGGAATGCTGCAGTCTGGCGGAAATGCATAGCAAGTCACCAAAGCACTGTTGAGAAAGTCACTAAAGAGGTTTACTGGCGAATTGTTAGTGTAATGCCTAAGAAGCCATCTTGTACTGATAAAAACTGGTTTGTATCTGTCTTAAGATAGTTGTTTTTGGTTGGTGATGTGTTCTCTTAGTGGCTAGCACATGATTGCTCTTCCCTTTTGAACCTTCCTAGAAGGTGGCTTCAGGGTTAGAAAATGATGCTATTAAAGTCACTAAGACCAAGGGTGGTTGATGTTCATATTGTATGTTCTGGTACTCTTGTACAGTTTTTTTCTGTTCTAATACTACTTACCTTTTCGCAAAAAAAAAAGTCTATTCACATGTTGGACAGAAATTGAAAGCCGCATGAAGTTGTACTTAGCTCTTTGACTTTCTGCCATTTCTGTATCATCATGTTATTATTCTCACTCCCACTTTTGCAGTTTATCTTAATAAATCTATAATTTCTGGTGGCTTTGCTAGATCTGAACATGAAAAGAGAATCTGTGGAGATGGATCTGCTTGATATCAAAGGTCTCGGGCCATTTTTGAACAGATCTGAACATGATGCTGTTTGTAGATATATGTATACTCCTATCAGAGACCTTTTTTATTTTATTTTATTTTTTTATATGTATATTTTTGAATAGATCTGAACATGATGATGTTTGTAGATTTAAGTGTTATTTCATAAAATAACCCATGCATGCTTGATTTGATGCAAATAAGATCTTACTTTTTGTTTATTGATTATTTTTTTATTATTAAGGTAGACAAGGAAAACAAGATTAGATAAGATTCATAGAAATGAATGGTGGCGATAAATCCATGTGGATGATCATTAAGAATAAATTATTGGTTCATGTAGCCGGCCTTTTTCTTTTGGGAATAATGTTTCGAGATTGTTGTTGGTGTGAAATTTGTGTGGATGATTGGCAAAGTAAAATTTTTATGAAAGATTGAACTTCACGAGAATTTGAGGAAAAAGCTTGTATTAGAACATGGAGCCTCAAAAGTGAATAAAGCTTCAGCCTTGGCATTGTTGTCTTTGGTGTGAGATTTTTGTGGATAATTAGCAAAGTAAGAGGTTTATGAAAAATTGAACTCTATGAGAACTCGAGGAAAAAGCTCGTCTTTGAACACGGAGCTCATTAGAGTTGATAAAGCTTCAGATACCCAAATATTGTACTTATTACTCTGTTTGAGGATAATCAGTGGCTAGCATTAAATCTACTCTCTATATGAGCTTGTTCAGCTTAGTCTTAGTCCCTTAGGTTGCAAGGTCGACTCAATTGGAGTTGATTTATTTGACTTTGTGTTCTACAAAAAAACTATGTCGAGCCATGTTCATTAATAAATGAGGCTGCTTAAGGTCTTTCCAACGTGTCAACTAGGTTCGGATTTTGTTATATTGGAGCTTGTGCTAGGCGATGCCTAAGATAGTCACTGGACATGCTCTCTGAGGAATTTGAGTTTAGATAACCTTTAACCTTTTATCACGTTTGATGATTGATACTTTAGGCTAAAGGGGAGTTGGTGACATGTGTTTATGGTACAAAAGGGGTATTTTAGGATTCGAGATTCCAATATCTCATTTGCTACTTGCTATTTATACTATGTGTTCATCTTTTACCAGCAGCTAAATGTCATTCTTAATTTACAGCTAATTTAAGTAGTGCTGAGATCATGCTTAGTGTTTACTTCCTGCTTAGTGTTAGTTCATGCTGAGTGTTTACTTCATGCTCAGTGTTTACTTCCTAATTTATTTGGAACTTCTGATCATTAATATTTTTTTGTGCTCAATTAGATCTTATTGATTTGGAAGTGTTAGTTCATAAGAAAATCTTGCATGATTGATCTGATGCAAATGAGTTTCAAATGTTAACCTTATTTTTAATGTATACAGGGCAAACAGGAGCACCGTCCCTTCATCCTAGTAACCATCCTCCAATGCAGCATGGAAATCAAGTAATAGTCCCTTCTTAAGCACTACTCCTCTCTCTTATTATTGGCCTCATTTGATGAAAAAAAAACTCATATTTAGTTAAACGGGACTAATTATAAGTGACAGAGTAGTACCTTCATTGCATGCATACTTGACCTTTTAGCTTGTTGTTCATAATGTCATACCAAATGTATATCTGCAATGGCTATAAATTGTACTGGTTGATAGTTGATATATATGGTTTGTTGCATCAATTGCTCCTCCTTTGCTACCACTTAACAAGTTAACAGAGATAGGATGGATAATTGAGATTAGTGTCATTTGGACTAGTACATCAGCTATTATTACTTCATCTACATTTGGTGTTGAACCACCTCCTTAGTGATATTGACAGGCAGACTATTATCAAATCATCATCATTAACTATCTTCCTCCATCTGAACATTCGTAGGAAACAAACAACACAACTTACCCCACTTCCATGGCTCTTTCATTCCATCACCTTCAATCTCTCAATCTTCATACATCATTTCAAGTATTTTTCTCTCTCCTTCAAAAAACCTTTTTTTTTTTCTTAATTTTATAAGGCTTTTTAATTGTTTCTCATCCTTATTCCAGATCTAGTGTTTTAATGTGAATCCATTATTGGATGAGGATAGTCGTACTTTTTTACTTGTGCTGGGTTTTTTGACTTCTTGTTTGAGTGGGGATTTTTACTTGTGAATCCATTATGGCTAAATCATTTTTTAAATTTTTGATAGTTCGTTGTTGTAATGGTTTTCGTTTATGTTCATGGTGTTTATTGGTAGTTTTAGGTTTGTTTGGTGTTAGTGGTGGTTCGATTTTGGTGGTAGGTAGTTTTAGGTTGTTTGGTGTTGGCTGCGGTTTGATTATGGTGGTTGGGGATTTGGAGTTTGGGGGTTGTATAGGCAGAAATTTATATGGTGTTAGGGATGGTGATCTAGTGGTGTAGTCGTCCTTGACGGTGGACTCTCGGAGTTGGCTATGAACTTACAGTGGTGGTTGATTGCACTGTTGGTGAATTGTGTTGGTGGGCCCATCTTTTTTGTTCTAGTGTGGTAACCTTACTAAACAAAGGGCATTTAAGTAACTCTGTCACTATGGGTGTTGTCTGTTTTATTTTATACCGCAAGCGTACGGATAATTGTAGTACTTATTGGTCGACACAGGGAGACAACAATTGATATGAATTTAGTTCAACTAATTTGCAAGGATAAAGAGTAATTGTTGTGAATGGGTTTTGATGTTTGGTGAAGAACAATCAACAATAAATGCACAAAGAACTACCCAAAAACAGAGCGCAACAACAATAGACAACAAACACAAGATTTATGAGGTACCTATGGATACCTCCCCCTCAAACAAAGATCACTTTCATTAATATACTCAACAATACATCAATGACAAGCCTCACAACCTTTGAGAACACTCTCTCAAAGAAAATATTGAACCTTTAATATCAATCTCACACAAGCAACCTAATATAAGGAAGAAAGAACTCTCTTGGCTAAACCCTAGTTGTTTTTATGTATTAGGCTCCCCACACTTGTTCTAATGATGTTTTAAGACCCTTATATAACCCTAAGACCAAAGGGCTTAAAGCCCAAGCAAAACCGCAACAAAAACAGAAACTGACGCTGAGATGGAGCTATTGCTCACTAAATTCGTGTAAAATCAAAATAGCAATGATATTCTCCATAGCATTCCACAAATTTGTGCAAAAATTAATCAAGAATTGAAAATGTTGATATATGATTGAAATGCACACTTGTCAGAGATCAGAAAATCAAATTCCACGATTAAATGCAATTCATGATTGATTATGATTTGTAATTGGAACAACAAAACGAATATTTAAAAGAATTGGAAACTGAATTCGTACTTGTTATTGCCAATTCCAAACAAAATTGCAATATACTTGATTTTTTTAAACTTCACCAGAATGATGAAAATGTCACTTGTATTGCTGTGGGTTTCGTGTTTTATTCTTCGTGTCCCTCTTCTGCAGCCTTGCTCTGATACCAAGTTGATGCGTGAATGCCTTTAAGCTTTCCAAGATTCCACCTAGGTGTTCAAGAATGCCTCTGATGGTCTTGTTGAATACTCCAAACCCAGATACACCCTTCTGATCTTTAGGAACAGAAGGTTGACCAGAACAAATCCAAAGGATTGGTTCTGTGACTTGGACAGAAACAAATTGGTCTACACTCAACCATTTGGCCTCTTCCTCACACTTGGATTAAGATTCACTCTCTCAATCTTTGTGGAAATCTGAGTACACTCCTTGCTTCACTCACAAAGAACACACAGAGGTCAAGAAATACTTCATGTATTCCTCCTTTGAACAATTGTCAATACAATCACTTTTATGTTTATTGAAATCAAAATCAAAAGAAATTTACAAATGAAGTGAGGATCCTTTATATAGGCCTCACAAGGATCTTAACGGCGATATTAGCCTAACTAACTTGCTTAACAAAATCAAGAATGCACGTGCTAACATATGCACAACAAAACAGAATTAAAAGGCTTATTTTTGTTTGCTGACTGAACTAGCCTTAACCTACTGATTGTACACTTACTATTAAATGTGTCCTGGATCCTGCTGTGCTTCGGCCGTGAATGGTGGTTGATTGGAGGGTTGTTGCAAGGTTGCTTGTGCTCTTGTTTTGCTGCACATGCTCATCAGCAGGTACATCAGAAGGCATCTCAGGGGCAGGTCCATCAGTAGGTTCCTCATCAGTGTATGCTTCTGCTTGTGTTATTTGTGATCCTATTGCAAATGGATGAATAAGAAAACCGCCAGTCTCAACTGAAATTAGGGCATTCTCGGCCGAGAGTGGGCGACTTCGACTGAAGCCCATAGAGTCTCGACCGATGTTGTAAGTGATTTTATTTAAAAGTTTTTCTTTAATACAGTTTGTAAGATTGCATTTTTAATATTTTTAATGTTTTTCTCTAATTCATATACTCTTGCCGATCTTGCTCATTTGAGCCTTGAGGTTCAATGAAACTATTTAGTTATGGTGAAAATCCAATAATTTAGGTTAGACTTCAGAGTGTTTATATGAAATACCATCTAGATCTTTCGTCTTTTCTTTGTAGTATAGTTTGTTACATTGTAGTGCATTTTATTTTCTTAAAAATTGTCTCTGTGTTTTGAATACTTCTGTTTGATTGTGTTTTAGGACTTGCTTGCATTTGGTGCCTTAGACCTACCACCATATAGAGGATAAAGCATAATATGAAATGATTAAAATTTTCTTTCTGATGCTTTATTTGGAGCTGCTGTAAAATTGTATGTCGTTACTTGTTAACGTGTTTCTTTCTATTGAAATCTCCTTTTTGGAAACATATTGAACATCTTTGTATAAAACAATGGTGTTTGGATTCTATTTCAACCATTTTGTCCGATATTTTCAAGTCCAATGTAAGTGATTTTTCTTTGAACATTTTATGAATTATTGCGGAACATATTGCTAATTGATGAATTTTAGTGTTTCTTTTATATATTGAACATCTTTGTATAAAACAATAGTATGTAAATATCTGTCAACTGCAGTAAATGACCACCAGGTCCCGCAAACAAGCAAGTCCGACAAAACGTCAAGAATAAGCGCAAAACGGGATGTTGAACATCCACAAAAATAGATTGTCGCTTAGGTACACTCTTTGTTTTAAAAAGTGCCCCGCGGGCGCAGGGTGCACCAAGGCGCTAGCCAAAACGCCTCATTCACTCCAGGCGCAACGCATATACAAAGGCGGTGGAAAGGCGCGCCTGGAGCGCCTCATGAAGCTCGAGCCCTTTTATCAAATAATAAACTTTAGAAGGTGTAAAAAACTCATGCATATTACTGATATGCCCTTCAAATTTAATGATGTAGAAGAAGAAAAAAACTTAACTTTTTTGCCCTAGAAGTCAGAATTGAAGGAAGGAAAAAACCTAAACTCTCTCTCGATTTTTGCTGCTGCTCCAGTTGCCAAAACGCCTCATTCACTCCAGGCGCAATGCATATACAAAGGCGGTGGAAAAGACGCGCCTGAAGCGCCTCATGATGCTCGAGCCCTTTTATCAAATAATAAACTTTAGAAGGTGTAAAAAACTCATGCATATTACTTATATGCCCTTCAAATTTAAAAAACCTAAACTCTCTCTCTTGATTCTTTCTGCTGCTTCGGTTGCCATTGCTGCACAGTGCACATCCAGGTATGTTGCTTCTCCTATCTTCTTCTCTCTCGATTTTTTCTTCTGTTGATTTTTTCGACGGCCATTATTCTTGCTTGCCGCTCGCCATTTTTCTCTGTCGAAACTTCTTGATTGTTGCTCGCTATTTGTTCTTCTGTGTCAATTTATTCAACCGCCTCTTTCTCCCTTACATTCTCTATTCTTGAATGTTATTCTTTTCTCTCTTATTGTATTCTTTTAAATGTCTTCTTTTCTCTGTCTGATTTCTTAATGTAATTTCAGTTGTATTCTTTTAATGTTATTTTATCCTCGACGTTTTTTTTCTTTTAATGTTATATATATTCTGTTGTATTGTTTAGGGTTATTTCTATCATTATTTCAGTGTTAATGTGAAATGCAGCACAGAATTGAGCATAAGTCAAGATATGGTCAACATTATTGTGTCTAAATAGCATAACTGCATAACATTATTACCCATTTCTGTGTCGGGTTGTACGGAACACAAGAACTCAGATGTCCAAGACTCAAAGGACATGTGCCAAATATCCATCCATCCCCCCAACCCACATGTATCCATCAAAGCAGTAAAGGACTCAAGGAGATTCATTCTTTCCAAAATATTAGTACAAACAAATCGGGTTTGTTGAATACCTCTTTGTTTGAATGCTTGAAACTTGTCGAATTGCTCTTGAGATTTGAAGATGACTTTGTGGAACTGAGCATCGTACCAATCTCTTGGCCCGGTTACTCGGGCCTCACATCCTTCTCTATTGCAGCCCTTCTGGAACTACTAGCAGCGTTGCTTTTTGACCCACCATCTTTACCCTTAGTGCGCTCCCTTGTAGATCTAGACCTTTTGTCTCTAGCCATGGTAGAAGTTGGGGATAGTAGAGAAAGTGGGAAGATGAAAGATTTGAGTGAGAGAGTGAGAAGGGAAAGAGAAACAGATGTAGTTGTGAGAGTTGACTTTGAGGGTGGTTAGAGTGGTGGTTTGTGGTGGTTGTATTGATTGTGAGAGTGGTAGTAAGATGTTTAGAGAGAGAGAGAGAAGAGAAATCGGATTTGGGTAAGAATGAGAAAGGGTGTGAAGTGAATTGTGAAAAGGGCGGATCTTGCTGTATAAGGGTCAGTCTTAACCGAGACTGGGTTGGCTTTGGCTGAAGTTGGCTCAGTCTCGGCCGAGATTAGGGTAGCTTCAGTCGAAATTTGTTGTTCTGCAAAAGATCTTGGTGAAGTTGGGGTTGATCTCGGGCGAGATCTGTCACTCTCGGTCGAAGTGGGTATGGTCTAGAGCGAGACTATCCACTTTTCTATGCAACAAAAATTTCCCACACAGGATAAGTCTCGCTTGAGATTGGTTGACTTCGGGCAAAGCCGCAGTAATCTCGGTCGACATTAGGTAAAAATTGATGCACCCAAATTTCAAACTTTCACAAAATTATACCCACAACTCTCAACTTGCTTCTAAAGTTCTTCCTTAGGCCATAGGTACTTTAGAAGTATACCCAAATTTCAAGACTCAAAGAATGTACATATGCGGGTTGCCTCTCGAAAACGTTATTTTTAACGTTGGTAGCTCGATGAAGTTGCTAACACTTAAGAAACCTCCAATGGGGCAAGGAACAATGTCTCCTTGCCTTCAATCTTTGAACCAACCACATAATGCTTAACTCGGTGACCATTTACCTTGAAAGTACCTCTTTCACCATTAATTTCAAGTGACCTATAAGGAAAGACCCTAGTTACGGTGTAAAGTCCTGTCCATCTTGATCGCAATATCCTAGGAAATAGTTTCAAACAAGCATTGAACACAAGAAGCGGGTCACCAACCTCAAACTCGCATTTAGAAATACACTTGTCATGCCACATTTTAGTCTGCTCTTTGTATATCATTGAGCTCTCATAAGCATTCAATCTAATCTCCTCAAGTTCATTGATGTCTGAGAGACGATTCTCACTAGCGCTGTTAGATCAAAATTCAAAGCCTTGATAGCCCATAACGCTCTATTTTCACCGGTAGGTGGCATGCTTTACCAAACACAAGGCGATATGGAGTGGTCCCTATAGGTGTTTTGTAATTCGTCCGATAAGCCCAAAGAGCATCACTGAGCTTGTGTGCTCGATCTTTCCTTGCGCGAGTCACGATCTTCTCAAGAATAGGCTTAATCACTCTATTAGTTATCTCCACTTGCCCACTTGTTTGTGGGTGGTAGGGCAATATAAAACGGTGATGAACCCCATACTTCTTAAGCAAGGCCTCGAACTTGTTCTCGATGAAATGAGTAAAACTATCATTAATAGGGATCCGGGGCACAACAAAACAGGAAAAGATCGTATTCTTGAAGAGTTTGCTCGTCACTCTAGCATCATTTATTGAAGTTGTAATAGCCTCCACCCATTTAGACACATAATCACAAGCCACCAAGATATACTTGCCGCCATAAGAAGAAGGAAACGGGCCTTGGAAGTCAATCCCCCAACAATCAAATATCTCAACCTCAAGAATAAAGTTGAGGGGAATCCCATTTCTTTTGGAAAATTTTCCAACTCGTTGGCATCTATCGCACGCTTTGATAAACTCACGTGCATCACCATGTACATGTAACATCCACGAAATATGAAGGCAAAGGCTAACTGGAATTTAGTATTAATCAAGCGGAAGCTCACTTTTGCCAGCACAATTAAAGGGGTTACTTAAAGGTTAAACCAATATCTAAGTAAAATACTTGAACCAAAACCAAATCAATATAACAGAAGTCTTAAATATCTCAAAATAAAGGAAAATTACAACCAATTTGAACCGGAGTTCATAAGTTCAAACTTACAACTTTAAATAATTCAAATCTTTCTAAGATGTCTAATAATATCTCTCAAATTCATAAAAGCTAAGTTAAGAACATAATGAAGATAATGGAGTCGTACTCCTACACAAGTCCAATCCTGACTTCTCCTCTAACACTTCTTCGAGGTGGCATGGGGATTACTCTAAAAACAAAACCATTGAAAAACACACAAAAGCATAGTTTCAGCAAAAAGACCGAGTATTCAACACTAGTGTTCGTCATGTCATAAAACTTTTGTTTGAGATAATTAAATCTTGAAATCATAAAATCAATTTTTTTGTTTTTACTCAAATCAATGGTTCAAAAGCTGCTCAGTAACTTCCAAAACAATATGTTTTCTTATTAGCAGTATATATTATTTAGCTGAATGGTACTAACATTGAGTTCATTCTATGACTCTTTTGGTAGGCGATTCACCGCGACAGACTAGATTCTAACAGAATGGTATTGTGTTAAAATCAGGCATAACCTTTGTTATGCCTAACCACATACACAACCATTGTTGTGACGAATGTACCCAACACTTTCATTTATTCATATATATACATCATTCATATTACTTTACTTGATATTCAACATTTTCACCACTTGTTATAAACATGCTTTTCATTGTAGTATCATGACTTATAATTGTAAATATTTTTCCATGCGGTCAACATGTTTTGGTAAAACATAATTCATAACTTTTTCACATGGGATTAAACATACTTGCTTGTGAAGTCATCAAACACATCATGTATAAATACTTGTACGATATTCGGGCATCACTACAAAGAATGGAAAAAAAAACATCTTTTACAACTTACTTACAAACAATATAATTTCAAGGGATTTACTAAAATGTTTTTAAAGACTTAATTCAACTCATTTCAAGTAAAATAAATAAAATTTCAAATAGTTATGAATTTGATTCAAAACAACCAGAATATTTTTCATATATCATATATTTATTAAATAAAAGATTTCATAGAATTAACGTTTTTTCAAAAAATTTGCAATTTATAGGTAATCAAAACAACAATTTATAAAAAGAAAATAAAATAATACTCCAACAATTAATTACGTTTATCATATTTTAAATAATTAATATAGCCATTTTTACCAATAAAGCGATAAAATTCATTAAAGTCCATAAATGTCCAAGAGAATTAATCTAAGGGTTATAATATCTACCTACT
Organism: Amaranthus tricolor; assembly: GCF_026212465.1. Classification (NCBI taxonomy): domain Eukaryota; kingdom Viridiplantae; phylum Streptophyta; class Magnoliopsida; order Caryophyllales; family Amaranthaceae; genus Amaranthus; species Amaranthus tricolor. Next base: position 12,762,641 of record NC_080060.1, on the reverse strand, counting down.
GTCCATATTAGTGTCTCATTAAAATTACAAGTCAAAATGATTGTAACCGTCCCGAATTATGAAGGCAAACACTAACTGGAATTTAGTATTAATCGAGCGGAAGCTTACTTTTGCCAACACAATTGAAAGGTTACTTAAAGGTTAAACCAATATCCAAGTAAAATACTTGAACCAAACCAAAGCAATATAACGGAAGTCTAAACTGTCCAAAATAAAGGAAAATTACAACTAAATCGAAATAATTCCAAAGTTCAAATTACATCGTTGAAATATCCCAAACCTAAACTACTGAACTAATAGTCTCTCAAATACAATAAAGAGATCTAAACAAAAGGGAGTCATACTCCAACTCGGGTTCATCTTCCGCTCGCATATCAAATCTCCGTCGAGGTGCCATTGGGGTTTACTCTAAAAACAAAACCATTGGAAAACATACAAAGTATATTATCAGCAAAAAGCCCGAGTATAAACACACTAGTGTCCGTTAAACAAGTTATTAAAACTTTTTGATTTGAGTGAATTCATTTTGAAAGATGTTTTTTCATTTGATAAATCATATTATCATTCAAACTTAGTTCAATGGTTTTATAGTAATTCCAAGTTTTCATTTTTCATCATAAATCATAAGATCTTAATGGATCCAAATCAATTTCAAATTCATATCATAAGTTTGCATGGGTACTCTGTGAGTCATCATGTGACTCGTTTGGTGGTCGGTCTACCGTCCGTGACATGTCCGGAAAGTGTAACACAATGGTATGGTGTACAATACGCGCTTAGCATTGGTGAGCCGTTTAATCATGCACACTACATTTGTTGTGCCATATGTACCTTCCATTTAGGCTAAAACATTTTTGTATACAATATATTTCTTGGAATTTCAATAGCCTTTGAAAATCAAAAAAAAAAAAAAAATCAACTTTTTCCGTATGATAAATATATTTTTTATTTGCAACATAGCAAAACCAAATCATAATCTTTCCCACTTGGGTAAAACATGCTTTAGCATAATCATATCATCAAACATAACCTTTGTATTATATTGGAGCATCACTAACATGTATGAAAATGCATCGAAATAAAAAGTAGTTAAAATTCAATATGGTTTTTCAAGGAAACCACTAAAATATTTCGTTTCAATCTTTCTTAAGTAAAGTAAATATAACTTAAAAGAGTTTTGAAATTCATTCAAAATAACCAAAATATAGTTCACAAGTTTATAAAATCATTATGATAGAAAATTCATAAAACACTCTTTTCTCAAATACTCGGTAATTTTGTCGGTAATAAAATCATAATTGATTTACAAAATACATAGTAATTCTCCAACAAGGCCCAAATTAATTAAGTCATTATAATACCTTATTTATAATGAATGAAGGTTGTCCCATCAGATTATAATTAGTTATACCAATTTACAACGATTTTACGATTATTTTCGACAATTTAGGTATTTATCGTTATTTAAATGATGTCTTAAATCCGTAAAATTATAAACCATCTAAGTTAAACTTATTTTATACTATGAGGCAGTAGGTTAATGATACAATTATAACTTTTTGATATAGGTCTATTTTTACTCAAATTAGATTATCGATATTACACCTTTTAATAAATAAATAATTTCTATTAACTTGATAAATTAGTAAATAATTAATAATTTATTTTATAAAATTATACCAAAGTTCTGGAAGTCATTTGAACTTATAAAAGTCATGTATGGCATCTTATTATTTTGTAGACATATTATCGATAAATCAAATAAAATAGGTTTAAAATTATTTAAGTCCGAATAAAATAATATAAAAATTCGATAATGTTCTAGAAACTATTTTAAGGGGTATAAAATTTTAAATAACCATTAAAAACCGTGTGGGGTATTTTTTAATAATTAATGTCGTTATTTTACCGATAAAACGAATAGAATTTATTTAAGTTCATATATGGTCACGAAAATCTATATAAATTTTCTAACATGTATCTACTGTTTATATAAGTGTCTCATAAAATTTTCATGTCCAAAAGACGTTATTTAGTATTTATTTTATATTTTATCGTTTTCTAGGTAACCAATTATTAATAACCGAGTAAAAATTATTAAGGTCCTTAAATGTCAACAAAACCTTCCCAAACTTTTAACATATAGCTACTAGAAATTACTTTTAAAATGTATTTCAAATATTTTCCAAGTCCATATAATCATTTCTATCACAATTACTTTCACAAAGTATTGTTAAACATGTCTTTAAACATACAACAATTCATAAAATCGACATGTATGATGCCCACAATAATAATACATGTAATAAATCATTACATACTCAAAATTATCATTTTGATATCATTTTTCAAGATTTAAGAACTTCTCTTTGGGAATTTTATTTTTCAAAAACAAGTTCATACACAAACTTTCCCAACTTGTTCTTAAATCCTTTAAAAATCACCCCATGTGACATACCTTGACTCCAAGTCTACATAAATATTCCGTAAACTCCCACATAAGTTCCTATAGGTTATTAGAAGTGGTTTCAACTTTGGGTCCTTGATCTTCAAGTCTCAACTCCAACTCTTCACCTAAACATATTGCATTCATACAAAAATCAATAATAATTTTGGATTTCTAACATGCACTTAACTTTTCTTAGTTAGGGTTGTTAAACTAATACTTGTGATGATTTGAACATATTTGGAGTATACTTATTATGTTGAGCAACATACTTAGTCAAGTCCCATAATTTTACTTAAATCCTTTAAGTAACAAAATTATATGTTTGTGGACTTACTTTCTATTATGGCCGATTTTTATAGATTTATAAGTGATGATTTTCTTAGTTTTGGAGATAAAATACCCATTTTATAATGATCTTAGTTTATAGAAAGATTCATGTAAAAAAAATATTTTACATGAACAAGTTTTAACAAAAACTAGTGGAATAAAGAAATGAACATAACTTACTCTATACTAGGTGGATTTCTTCAAGTTTGGTGTCTATGGAAAGCTCTTGAGATGAAGATTATTTTTATGGAAGATTTGAGTTTATAAACATAAATTTTCAGAAGTTTTAGATGAGTTTTTTCAAGAAGATTTGATGAGAAAAAAAGGTGTTTTAGTGGTTGAAACTTTGAAGGATTGTAGTGTTTGTTCTTGGATGAATTTGGGAGCAATTTGTTGGGAATTATGGCTGAATAAAATGGTCTGAAAATGAAGTGTTTTTCTTCTAATATTTGCCTCTTGCATGCTTATAATGACGCACAACCTTTGAAGAACAAAAGGGGTTTTGAATAGAACAATTTACTTGAGTATGTAAGTGTACAAAGACTAAAAAGAGGGGTACAGGTGCAGCAATGGGGCTGCTGTTGGGGCTGTTTTGGAGGTGATTTTTGTCTTAATTTGGTCTATTATGGTGTAAGAAAGATTTATCTAAGATAGTTTAAAGTTTGGATAAAAACTGTTCTACATGTAACAACTTATGTAACTTGTATTTCATGTCTAAAAATCACTTGTATATATGTATAAAATATTTAATTTATCCCCAACATGGGTAAATAAAGTTTTCGAGTAAGTATTATAATTATTCCGAAATGTTATGGGTAGTTGCTCAACTTTAAGTTTTACCTCCAAAGTTTATGTAACTTGTTACGATTCATAACTACGTTATGAGTTAACAAGTTTCTAATCATCTTAGAAATTTTTTCAAATTACTACCATTACTAATTAAATAATAATTAGTAACGAGCAAATATATAAAAAAATTAGGCGCTAAAAACGACTAACGAATCTCATTAATAATGCGATTGTTTCAATGTTGTCATTTAGTATTTATTTCATATTTTTCCATTATACCATTTACCGATAAAAAATAAACCGATTAAACAAAAATTCATCAAAAATTCTTAAATAATACCTACTGGCCGAAACTTGCTGGGTAATTAAAATGACTTTTTTCATAATTATTTTAATTAATAAGAATATATATAACACTATTTTACATTTTATAAATTATTTAAGCATTTAAAAAACGGTAAAACTCCAACAGTCAATAAACGCAAGGAAAAATCTAAATAAAATTTCCCCAACCTTTTAGTACTTGAATATGCTTAGAGAATATTTAAAAACTATTTCTCAAAGCCACATAATTTCGTTCATCATAATTTCATAATTAAAATATTTTTAAAATTTAATTTTAAGCACTTTTACACTAAAATAATTCATAAAAATCATAAGTGTGAAGCCCACAATAATAGCACACATAATAGCTCATCATGAAACATATATTTACCAACACAAATAAATATACAACAATTTTCATATCCTTAAGAACAAAACTTGGGAATTTTCAAAACAATTATTTTATAAAAGTTCCCAATTAGTTTTTAATATATACTTAAAAATCATCCCATATAACTATACCTTGATTCTTAGCTCCAAAAGTGCTCCTTAACCTTCGGTCCAACTTCTTAAGAACTAAGATTCAACTCCTTTGCTACAAACATTTTCAAAGAACCCAAAAATAGCATTATTTTCAGTTCTTTCTATGTAAGTTAGTGAATTTTCATTTCTAACTAAAGATTGTTAAATTTTTTTACCCTTTGATATTTTGTCACTTTGGATATGGATTAGTCTTGAGCAACACTTATTGAACAAGTCCCACAACTTGAAAGTTTTTGGCTAGGAAACAAAGATAGGAGATTGTAAGTTGATGGAAGAAAAATGTTTTAAATTTCCTTTTTTTGGCCGAAATTTTTAGGACTTCTTAGTAGATTATTTTTCTTAGTTATTATGATGAAATATCCATTTTATATTAATCTTAGTTTATAGAAAGATTTCATGTAAAAAGAATTTTACATGAACAATTTTTAACAAAACTAGTGAAATAAAGGAATGAACATAACTTACTCTATTCTTGGTGGATTTATTCAAGTTTGGTGTGTATGGAAAGCTCTTAAAATGAAGATTATTTTAATGAATGATTTGAATTTCTAAACATAAATTTTTAAAAGTTTAGATGGGTTTTTGAAGAAGATTTGATGAGAAAATATGGTGTTTTAGTAGTTGAAACTTTGACGAATTCTAGTGTTTGTTCTTGGATGAATTTGAGTGCAATGTGTTGGGGCTTATGGCTGAATAAAATGGTCAGAAAATAGAGTGTTTTGCTTCAAATATTTGCCTCTTGCATGCTTGTAAATTATGCACCAGCTTTGGGTAGAACAAAAGGGGTTCTTGGGTATAGTTTCCAGTTTGTGTATGTAAGTGAACAAAAGGCTAAAAAGGAGTTTGGGACAGCAAAAGATGGCTGATTGTTAGGGTTGTTTGGAGGTGGATTTTGTCATTCATTTGATCTATTATGGTGTAGGAAAGGTTTATCTAAGATAGTTTAAAGTGTGGGTAAAAATTGTTGTGCATGTAACGAGTTATGTAACTTGTATTTCATGTTTACAAATTACTTGTATATGTGTATGAAATATTTAATTTATTCCCAACATGGGTAAATAAAGTTTTCTGGTAAGTACTATAATTATCCCGAAAAATTATGGGTAGTTGCTCAACTTTAAGTTTTACTTCCAAAGTTTACGTTACATGTTAAGATCATAACTACGTTACGAATTACCAAGTTTCTAATCATCGTAGAAAATTTTCAAATTACTACCGTCACTAATTAAAAAAGAATTAGACGTCAAATTCGTGATTAAAATGAGATTATTTTCTCTGCACTTGGCCAAAAGAAACCGCACTCAAGTACCTTCATTGTGGTTTTTTAAGAAGTTGCATGACCACCAAAAGGTAGGCTATGATAATGGACAAGAATGAACTCCATTTTCTCCTGGGTAATACACCTTCAAATCATATCATCCGAACACATGAAAAAGAAGAAAATCATCCAAAAAGTAAGATTTGGTATCATGAAAGAACATCTTTTCATAGTAATTGAGATTGTGTGGTATGCCTCCACTAGCAAGATAATTGACAATGTCGGAATATCAAGGATCACCGAAAGAGGTGATTATAGAGAACAATTGATCGTCAGGAAAAGAATCATCAATGGGGAGCTCATCGTGAGATGACTCCAATGTTAGCCTAGAAAGGTGATCGTTTATTACATTCTTGGCCCCTTTCTTATCGTTGATCTCCAATTCAAACTCTTGGAGCAACAATATCCATCGAATCAACCGGGATTTGGCATCCCTCTTGCCAAGGAGGTACTTGAGAGCCGAATGGTCGGTGTGAACAATGACCTTCGACCCGATCAAATAGGAACGAAACTTCTCCATGGCAAATACTACGGCTATCAACTCTTTCTTAGTTGTGGCATAATTGACCTAAAGTTTTACTAGCGCAGTATATCGCGTTGAGCTTCCCCATCTTCTTTTGTCCAAGTACCGCACCTACCGCATAATCGCTTGCATCACACATGAGCTCAAATGGTAAGCTCTGATCTGGCGGTTGGATGATAGGTGCGTTATGAGTACCTGCTTAATTTCTCAAAAACTTCCAAACATTCATTAGTAAAAACAAAAGAGGCATCCTTGACTAGAAGCTCAGTTAGAGGTCGCGCAACCTTAGAAAAATCAGGAATAAATCGCCTGTAAAAGTCGGCATACCCGAGAAAACTTCTTATACCGTTCACATTGATAGGTGATGGAAGTTTCTCAATTACCTCAACCTTAGCTCTATCCACTTCGATGTCTCGATATGACACAACATAGCCCAAAACAACCCCAGATTTGACCATGAAGTGACATTTCTCACAATTTAGCATTAGGCCGACTTCTTCGCATCTATATAACACTTTCTCAAGATTAGCTACATAATTATCAAAGGTATTACCGTGGACTGAGAAGTCGTCCATAAAAACTTACATGCATGACTTAACAAAGTCAGAAAATATAGTGGTCATGCATTGTTGGAACATGTTGGGAGTGTTGCACAATCCAAATGGCATTCAACCATGAGCATAAGTGCAAGGACAAGTGAACGTGGTCTTCTCTCTATCATCGGGATGGACCGAGATTTGGAAAAATTTAGAATATCAATCCAAATAACAAAAGTAAGAATGATTGGCAAGTCTTCCAACATTTTATCAATGAATGGAAGGGGATAAGTGGTCTTTACAAGTTGACGTGTCCAATTTTCAATAATCAATACACATACGCCAACCCATAATAGTCCTAGTGGATACTAGTTCTCGCTTGTCATTTTCAACAATGATCAAACCCTTCTTCTTAGGTACGACTTGGACAGTGCTAACCCACTTATTATCGACTATTCGGTAGATAATTCATCACCTCTTTTTTCACTACCGCTTTCATATTTTGGTGTTCAACCAATAGGTGGGCTCAGTGTCACATGATTCGGTGGTTTTACCCTTGAATCACGATTCGGTTCAATCGACCCGAACCGGGGTTCGTTTGCCGATTGAATCGCCTTGATGAGAGATTTAGATCGCCGGCGACAACATTCTCGTTTGCAAAGATAGAAGCTTTCTCCAACTTTAAGATTTAACACCAAGAAAAGAGAAGAAAACTGAAAAAATTGAAGAGAAGAAGAGAGAAGGACAGAAAATAAAGAGAGAGAAAACTTACATGAAGGCTGAAGGCAGGAAGGCTCTATGTTCAGCCGCCCTTCTCTAGGGTTTTTCTGTTGTAAGTGTTTGCACTTTACTCTTGTCCTTCTAATTTAGACTGTAATTTTTTAAAAACCCTCCATCATATGATCAGTGGGCTAGGCCCATTTAAAAATACTCTCATCACTACTCTTTCTTATATTCTTTACCTTTTTTTTTTTTTTCTTTTTCCTTTTCTTTCCTTCAACGTTATTTGATTAGTGGGCTAGGCCCATTTTAACTGTTCTTTTTCTATTATTTATGTCACATTATTTTTTAACCATAACATTATTTATGAAACAATACAATACAATTAACTTAATGTGACGACTACTTATATTTTTTACAATTAACTTAAAGAATACCTAAAAATTGAACGAAACAATCTAAGTGAACGAACAACAAATATGCCAACTAACGAATCAGGAATTCGAATCCGTACATCGAATCAAATCGAATCACGAATCGTGTTACATTGTGCGGGCCTCATCCTCCAAATTAATGCGGTGAGTGCAATTAGAGGGGCTTATACCCTTAATTTCATCAATAGAGTATCCAATGGCTTTACGGTGCTTAAACACAAGGCCACACAAACATGTCAATTGATCATCATCAAGTGCACTATTAACAATAATAGGGTATGAGGAATTATCACCAAGAAAAGCATATTTCAAATTAGAAGGTAAAGATTTTAGTTCTACCTTGCGAGGCATAGATCTCTCCCTTTCAACCTTCTCCATTGCATAGACTTCATCATTAGAGAATTGAGCATTCCCCAACACATCTTCCATAGGAGGCTCAAGCATCTCCTCATCATCAACATTATCATCTAGACCCCAACCTTCATCAACTCCCAAGAGCAACTCTAACTCATCAAGCTCCTCTTCCCAAGAGGATTTAGGAGCTTCTTCTTCGATTGCTTCAATAGAGAAACATTGATCCATTGAGCTAGGGTAGCTTAGAGCTTTAGGTAGTTCAAACTCTACCTTGTCGTCACCAACCTCTAATGACAACTTCTCTTACTTCACATATATCACGGCCGTCGGTATCAAGGCATGGCCTACCAAGGATGATAGGAGTGTGGGTGTCTTCAAGGATATCCATTACAACAAAATCACAAGGGAAGACAATGTTGCGGACAAACATGGGCACATCGAAGAATACCTTTAGGCCGTCAAACACTCCTATCGGCAAGTTGAAGTGTCATGGAGGTTTGGGTGAAGGAGCCGACATTCCTTAACTTCTTGAAAACACTCAAGGGCATAAGACTAAAACTAGCCCCTAAGTCACGTAAAGCTTTATCAATAGTGAGATTCCCAATGGTAATAGGAATAGAAAAGCTACCCGAATCACTGAGTTTAGGTGGGAGTTGAATAGGATTACCGCGCTGCATTGTTGTGTAAGATTAACTATCCCCTCGGTCTTCCTTCTATTGGTCATAAGATCCTTCAAGAACCTTGCAAAAGAAGGGATCTCTGAAACTGCTTCAAGGTAGGGAATCTAAAATTGTACATCTTTGACCATTTGAAGGATTTTCCTGTACCTCTTCTCAATTCTCGCCTTTGCTAGTCTTTGAGGGAACGGAGTCGGCGGGACATAAGTGGAAACACTTGTGGGGGATGCATCGATATCTTCAATGGGACCTTCAATCTCAACCTTAACAACCTTTTCCTTGCCCTTGCTTTTGTCCACAATCTTTGCATGAGGTGGTGGAGGTTTAAGTACTTTACCGCTTCTTGACGTGATTGCATTCATTTGGTTTGGTCCCTTATCATTTTGCACGGTTTGTGTAGAGAATTGGGTGGAAGGGCGTTGAGAACTAGAAATATGTTGCCCCATTTGGGTAATTTGAGAATCCATCATCTTGCTCTCCTTTTGAAATTGGCCTAGGGAAGCTTCAAACTTGCCTATATCCTTCTTCATGTTGGCATTGAATTGGTTTTAAATTCATGAATTGATTTTGTGAAGCAATGAATTTATTTTGTGCCGACGTCATAGCTTCAAAAGCTACTCTCCATTCCTTCTTTTGTGATGAAGCTTGTTGCATAGGGGGACGATAAGGAGCTTGATATTGGGGAAATTTCAAAAGGTAATCTTGGGGCAATTTGTTGCTGTGAATTTTGCACATTGGTGCTCGAATATGACAGATAAGGCTCTTATTTTGGTTGTAGTTGTTACTGTAAAGAGCATTGACTTCTTCCGAAGTGGGTGTAGTTGTAGTGAGTGTTTGAGCCACAAGTGACACACACTAGACTTAGGAAGAAAAAGATGAAGAACCCTTTTGAAAATCTATACTCAACTTTTCTGAGTGCGGATATGGCCTTTATAATCTCTCCATCGGATTTATGGGAGACCCTTGAAGTAGAATCTCTTTCAGATATGGCCTTTATAACCTCTCCATCGGATTTATCGCTGACCCTTGAAGTAGAATCTCTTTCGGAAGACCAAGAAGATGAGTTTTGTGCGATAGTATCAAAGGGAGCCAAGAGTTGGTCTTTTGTCTTGTGACTCATATCTCCACCACATGCCGCATTAATGGTAGACTGATTGAATGAGAAGCCATTTGGGAATTTCATGATGAGGACATTGGCGCAAGAGATCTTTGAAGCGCTCCCACGCTTCATAATAGTTTTCAAATGGACTTTGCTTGAAAGTTTGAATCTCCATGCGCAATTGAGAAGTCTTCCTTGGAGGGAAGAACTTGGTAAGGAAACCTGTGGCAAGAGCATCCCAAATAGCATATTTGTTGGCGAGCTCGGCCTTAAACCATGTCTTGGCTTTGCCCGTCAAGCTGAATGGGAAAAGCCTCATTCGAATAGCCTCTTGTGTGACATTATTGATTGTGATTATGTCACACTACTCCAAGAAATCCGACAAATGGTCATGTGGATTGTCAAAAGGTTGACCCAAAAATTGGTTGTGCTCAATCAACTGGATCAAATGAGTGCTAAGCTCAAAATTTTCAGCGGTAATGCGTGGCTTCACAAATCACAATACATGAAGCAGTTGAGTGAGTGGGAGAAGGTCGACCCAATTTGCCAAATGATAAGGTATCGGCCATTCTTGGAGATGATGGTGGAGATGGTCCAGGTGATGTTTGTGCGGAAGATGAAACTGAGGGTGTTGGAGTAGTGATGTCCACCCTCGATGCTTTAGTTACCCTTCGCCTTCTTTCGGCATTCAATCTACGGGCAGTGGCTTCGATCTCTGGATCAAATCGAAAGTTAGTGGACGAATGAGATCGCTAGCACATCCAAAAACAACGAAAGAAGCGTAAATCCAGCAAAAAGGAAGCAAGAAGAACAAGAACTCAAATGCAAATGAGTAAATTGAACTTGTTAAAAATAAACCCTAACTATTAATAATGCTATATTTACAATAATTATTCAAGTATTAGTCTTATTTTGAAAATAGTTTGGAGTTTGCCAATAGTTTTGGTTTATTTTGAGCAAATGGACAATAGTTAGGTTATTTTTAATTTTCAAATAATTTTAGGTAAAACTTTTGGCCTTTCCACTAGTTATACAATTTTTTTTTTATATAATCCACATGATTTCCTTGATCTTCTTACTTTTCCATATGGTACACAAAAAGTGAAGTTTTTCGTTCAATTAAGTGATACTCATAGTTTGACTTACACTAATCTTAACTTGACTTTGATCAAACCTAACTAAACCAAATTAAAATTGAATAGTCAAATAAGTACTCATTTCGGCTGCATTTTCAAAATACATGCCCGATAAGGTTAGTTGAAAAAAATATCGTTACGTTGGATAAAAACGTCATTAATTGATCTTTTAGATTTTTAAATTATTCAAAGATTTTCTGATATATAAATTTAAAAATTAATGTTTATTAAGTTAGTTTAGATTATCATAGTTAGATCAAGATTAATGAAGGTCAAACTATGATTAGTGCTTAATTTAACCAAAAACATCTTAACCTGTCATCCAACACCTAGAAAAGTAGAAGCTCAATATTACCAAGTAGATGAAAAAAACGTTTTTCTACCACGTGGAAAAAGTCGAAAAAGTATGTAATAATAGGGATTCGTAGATTAGTAGTGTTATTAGCACTTTAATTAAGGGTGTAACTAGTAGTATGTGGGTGTTATTAGCAATGTTCGCATTTTGGTATAAAAGGGGTATAAGGTAGGTACGGATCTACTACGGTGTCACTAATAGTACTAAGTTATATTCCCTTTGTCCATTTATTATCTTGCTACATACTTCTTCTGTCCTCGATTATAAGTTACAAAGAGAAAATTGATGTTTATTAAGAATAGTGAATGTTTTTGTTTTATAATGGTAGAATTAATGGTTAAAATTATGAGAAAGAATGAAAAGGTGAAATAAGTGGTTGAATATATGTGTGGAAAAAGAGATTCCCTTCTATTGAAGGAAAGGTAGCTTATATTTAAGTACAAACTTAAAGGAAAGTGTAGGTTATATCAAGGGACCGAGGAAGTAATAGAGATCGATAACATTCACAACTCTTCCTTTTTATATTTTATTCTTAATCTATAAGTTAAGACATTATCAAGTGGGATCTCGTTTGATTCGTTTCAAGGAAAATTTTATTAATATCAACTTTTTAGAATTTTTTACTATATATAATTAGAGAAATCAAGAATAGAAATATTGCTTAGCAAACATGTTTAGAAGAAATGTAGCAAGAGGGAGTAAGTAGCATGATCTGATAATAGAGAACAAATTTTTTTGTTGGCTGAGTTGGCAATTATAGGTCGAAGTCCCTAAATTCATTTAAAACCTCCTTTACCCTCATCAAGTCATCCCTTTCCCTCCAAAGAACAAGTTAAGTTGAGCCATTAGTGTGCAATTGTTCTTATTTTGATTGTATTTTGCGGTTGTGTCCATTAATATAACTTTGCTTTGTATTTTGCAGTGATTACGAATATGGAAGAAGTGCCAAAAATGAAAGCTGATAATGAATTTTATGCTGATTTAGATGCCAAATTGAGGGTATGTAATTTTGTATTTTTCTCAGCTTTAACCTATTCCTTCCTATCGATTTGATGAACACCATCAATTTATTAAAGTGAATAATTAGATGTTAGAGTATTTATAAGCATGATGAACAAAGGCATATGTCTTTAAAGGTTGTCTGGCCAAGACAAAATATATAAGACAACTATTTCAGAGTGTGTGTGAAAAATAGTCAGAAGCTTTAGAAGGGTCGCTCAATCCACTCGCGCTATTCTACTCGACGCACTTGAGCCATGCCGCTGATATTTGAGTAAAAAAAAACAGAATGAAAAATCAAAGGGAGTTGATTATTGTGAAAATTGAAAATTTTGTTTAATTTTAAAATGAACAAAAAATAATGATGTTTCATTTATTAAATATGCTTTAACTTCCCTTCTCTCTTTTGGTTTTTCGTTTTGAAGATTCCTATTTTAGAATAGTGTATTCTACTAGGTAATAAACGGAGTTGATTGATTCACTTTGGTGTCAATGTTTTAACATATCATTATTTGAAATTTGTATCACTTTTGTCATGTTTTTTCTTTTATTTCAGCTTTATTTTTAGATTTGAATTAAGAATATGTTATTGATCTCATGTAATTGATGCATATCCTATAGCTTAAGAATCAAATATTTCTATATTAGTTTGTAGGTCAAACTTGCATGTCATCAAATAAGACATGAAACATCGAGAGGCATACAAATAATTCAGCCTCCAATTCAACAAGAATATTGTCAGTGTAGTTTTTCTACAGCTGTTAAGACTTTAGATTATCAACTAAGGCTGTTATATTCACTTACACCTAAACCAACCGAATTAGTCAATCACATAGGTGTTTGTCTTTTTGACCATGTTAAGTTGAGAAGTGACCTTAAAGCAAAATTTCCTCAAAAAACTCGTTGGAGACCTCATGACCTTATAAAATCAGACCTCATTGATGGTGCTCCCCTTTGGAATGGGTTGAACCATTGTATTCAAGAATGCATGTTTGCTGACCCCTTAGCCACTAAAGGAATGAAGTGGGAGGATACTATAAAGATGTTTTTGAATACATGCCCTGTGGTTGGAGTGTTTGAAGTTAGAAATGATTATAAGATTAATGGAGATGGGATATACCATGGTTTGGGGGATCACATTGATGATATTCTTTTTTGTTTTGATGACAAGGGGAAAAAGTTCTGTCCAAAGCTTATCATGCTGTTGTGCTTTTAGATTACATAGAAGTAGACGATGTATTGTATGTATATTACCAAAATTCAGATGGTGATCCTGACAAGAGTTTGTGTAAAAAAGGAATTTCTTTAGTTCGTTCGAATCTCATTGTTGAGCTGATATATGGAGCATCCCTTCCTCCAGTACACCCTCCGGCTGTGATGCAATCATATGATCTACTTCAATACCTTAAAATGGATGTGGATAAGGTTGCAAAACTCATGGAAGAGACGGATAAATACATGGATAAATGTATAGAACTGCGTAAAGCAATTGAGACGCATGAGAAAAATGGTGCATTGGAGGATGTAAAAACAAGTTTGAAGGAATGTGGAAAATTTCTGGAAGAAATTGGTACTCATCGCCATAGCTTGTATGGGTTTGCTAAGAAGTATTGTAATGTGGAGGATGCTGGGATGGTATCTTTTTTGGACGTTATTGACACACTTAAACATTGTAAAAAGTTCTTAAGCTTTACTAAAAGCTTCCAGGAATTTATCAACAAACGTACAGCTTTCACTTGATGGGTTTTCTTATATGGCTGAACTTAGCGTTGGCAGATATTGATCCATGTATGCTTGGATCAGGTCTTAATGCTATGTAAGGGTTGGACCATGATCCAATTATAAACAAACTACAATCCAAGACAAACCATGAAGAGCATAATTGGATCAAAAACACACTTGCTGAAACTGAACTTACTGAGCTTAGCACGAAAACTAAGGAAGCCTACCTCCAAGCTGGACCAAGCATGAGTATCAAGACATGGCAAGACCAGGAGGGAACAACAGAAGGTCTCCCAGCAACCATCAGACAGAACAGAAGCTTGGTTCAAAGCCAACAAATAGCAGAACAGACAATCCAACAAATCTTCCGACCAGCCTACCTTGCAAGGGTTGTCTAGAGCTAACCCACGCACCTTGGAGGACATGGAGGGTAGAAATGGAATCTCTATACACAGACCTTTCCATCAAGACCTTAAGTGCCTCCTAACGATCACAGTAAGACACCAAAAAAGGGAGCTGAATGTCACGTGTCCACTCTTTCCCTAGTTCTCACGTGTGCCACTTGCTTACACTCCCGTCGTAAGACAAGTCAAGCAACCCCAAAGGTGTATTGCTAAACGATGTAGTTGGTGTGTTTGTGTGGATTTGGCTAAGACTTTGAGAAGATGTGAAGTAAGTAGGAAAGAATTGGGAAATGTAAGTGAGGTTTATGTATTGCACAAGGAAAGCTTTACAAGTGAACTCTCAAGTTGTTGGGTACAACTAAATGCCTTGGGGTATTTATAGGCAACACCCCTTACTACTTGTCCTACTTCTTGAACATTCTAACCTCCTCAAATGGAGGGATCTAGATTACATCTTTCTAGAGAATTCTACACAATTACAAGTGTTAAGGTACTCTAAAGTATGTACAAGAGTTGCCTAGAGAATTCTAGACATTAGATATTTACAAGGCTCCTTCAAGAGTTCTCCGGAACCTTCTAGTGTTCTCCGACCAGCCTACCTTGCAAGGGTTTTCCAGAGCTAACCCACGCACCTTGGAGGACATGGAGGGTAGAAATGGAATCTCTATACATAGACCTTTCTAACAAGACCTTAAGTGCCTCCTAATGATCACAGTAAGACACCAAAAAAGGGAGCTGAAGGTCCCCTGTCAGACAGATCAGACCTGGAAGAGCTGGAAGCATACTTAGCATAATTTCTGATTTCTGTTTCTGTTTTAAAACAAACGTGCCTATCACGTGCTCTTTAAAATGTGTTAGTTAATCCTTGTTATAGCCGTTATTTTTTTTCCTTGGAATTCCTATATAAAGGGATCCTCTCATTTGTATGAAAAATACACAGATTGTTAATGACAAATTCCTTCAAGTAAATTGCCTTGCAATTTCCTTTGCCTGGGTGAGTTCTTTGTGAGTGAAACAAAGAGACATTCGGTTTGTTCCACGAGGGTTAAGAGAGTGAATCTTAATATTAGTGTGAGGAAGAGGCCAATTGGTTGATATAAAGCCAATTTGTTTCTATCCAAGGCACAGAACCATTCATCAGAATTGTTCTGGCCACCTTCTGTTCATTCAGAACAGAAGGCTTATCGTGTGGCATTTGTTCAAGATCAATCTTGGCGTTGTTCTTGGAAGGATTTATCAGGTTCTTTGAGTTTTCAACCCCATACTGGCATCAACTTGGTATCAGAGCAAGGTAGCAGATAAGGGACACGAAGAAATAGAAGCTGTCTGAAACTGACTGCATTTGGGGTCGAAAACAGTAGCGTTTCGGGGATCGTATTGTGATTGTTTTCCAAAACTGTTTTTACACGGTATTCCTGATTGAGTTGGGAAACGTTTGGCTTTTGAATCATTGAATTTGGTGTTGTGGTTAAGGAGATATGAATTTTTCTTTAGAGCCTGCCCAAAACTGATCAAATCCTGGTACCTTGGTAAGTTGTCTTCGAAAAGCTATCAAGATTCCTTTCTTTGGCCTTCATTTTCTACCACATTATCAATCACTATCCTATATTCATCAAACCACATCATTTGTGCACTTTTTCATACGATTTATAGGTTTCTTGAGTGACCCATTGCATGTTTGTTTTGCAAAGTACAGGAGAGCCTCATTTGTATTTGTCTTTTGTATTTTCCTTGTGTCTCCTTCATTTTTGAGTCTTTTTCATTGTTTCTTTTTTTCACGTTGGGTATTTTTGAGTCTAGTTTTTCTTCAGTTTTCTTGTGTAGTCATTGAAGTTGTGGAAAAAAAGATGCGCAAGTAATTAGACCAAAGGTCACAAAAACAGTTCAGATTGGATGTTTGGAGGAATTTTTGAATTGTGAACAAACTAGACCACGTATTTGAGTATTTTCAATTTGGGGTGTTTGTAGACATCTTGAGGTGTGTTGTCACCAAATTTCGTCATACTTGGAGTTGGTTTGGTCGGGTTTTCAGTAGCAAACATTTCATACAGATTTCTGAATTTGGGCTGTGTGGGTTCTGTTTTTTATGTTTCTGTTTTGTGCACAAAAATTTTCCAAACTTCATTTCTGTTCCTTTTTTCTCTTTTTCACCCTTTTTCTTACTCTCACACTTTGTTTTTGAGAGATTATTGAGTCTTAGAATACCGAGTCATCAATAGTGAACATGAACATACATAAACCATTGGATAAACTAGATTGTGCCATTGAAAAACTTCAACTAGCATCATTGGAGGATGAGGAAGCCAGTCTTGAAGAGTTAAAAAAGATTTATGAAAGATTTAGGCATTGGGTGCGAGTTGATAATTTGCATAAACAATTGGTGAATGTTAGGAGTCAAAAGCAAAGCTTGAAGAGGAAGCTTCATCTTCAACAAGAAAAGCCGAGATTTCAACAAAGATTGCAAGAGCAATATGGGGATTCTAAAGTGGTGATTGTTCATGAGTATAACACTGATGTTGATCCGGTTAGGATTAAATTTGAGATCATTTCAAAGCATGTTGATACAAAAAGAACACCATTGTTTTCTTCTTTTGATAGCAATCAAGAACCATCCATTGTGGAGAATAGTGAAGAAATTGTTGTAGCATCTTGTGTAGAGGTGATTAATGATCGTAAAGGAGATGCTGAGGCATCTTGTGTAGAGATTCTCAATGATCTTGAAAAGGTTGTAGAGACATCTTGTGATGATTTGCGTTGTACTAGGCAGGAGGTATTACATGTGGCCAATGTTCATGCAAGTTTTGAAGATGATTCACTACTAGAACCAACAAAGAAGCATGATTTTGTAAGGACTACTGATTTTGTTGAGTTTGTTCATGTTAGCAAATTTGTTGAGTTTAACCCTACAAAAATTCTTGGTCGAATTTTTTCTAAGAAGGGGAGAATACAACAAGTTGAATGTAGTCTTGGCAATAGAAGCAAGGTAATCTTCTTGGTAAGCTTGTTTAATGTATGGGTGTGGTTAGGGATGGCAATGGGTACTGGACCCGACGTGGATCCGTATCCGTTTTCACGGATCTGGGTCTTTAAAATATAGACCCGTCGGATCCGGGTCGGATCCGAGTCCTGTTAAATTTCACGGGTCCGGGTCCGGATCTGGGAAAAATACCCAGATCCGGACCCGCGGATCTAAAGGACCCGTTTCTTTTTTTAAAAAAAAAAATTATTTTTTTTTTCATATCACTACAGTGTCAGTAATAAGTCAGTCACTACTCATTAACCCTTAAAGGCCCAATAACCTACTACCCCTGTTTTCAATTTGGTTTACAACTTTAAATTTTGAAATTTTAGTTTTCCTTTCCACTTCCAGTAACCCTAGCAGCCTTCTCCACTCTCCAGCTTCCAGTTTCCACGAGACCACGTTCCAGCTTCCAGCTTCTTTCAAGGCCGTCTCCAGTGCCGCCGCCTCCCATACAGCCGACTCCCATACAGCAGGTCGCAGGACTCGTCGCAGCCAGCAGCAGCAGGTGCAGGTCGATATCCATGTCTTTCCATAACCAAATTTATATCATGCCCAAACAAGTAATAATCACCCTCATTTTTACCATTTTTGCTCACCAAATGTTCCAAATCCTTCTTACCCACATCATAACTCTTGTTCTTATCATCTAATTTGGGTTCAAAATCACAAAAAGATGAAGATTTATGATGAAAAAAACATGATATGCTTTGTTGAAAGTCATATACAATACTATATAACAAAGAAAAATCAAGTAAATTTGAAAGGAGGGTGTTATGAGAAATTGATGATGATGCTTTCTCCATTGCAATATGTTACAGTAGGCGAGAATCAAATATTCTGAAAAGGAATTATAATTTGTTAGAATGTGTAATTTAAGTATAATTTAAGAAAAGGAAATTACTTGGTGTATTTTGGGGTTTCTTTAAGTTTTGATTTTTGTAGGAACTATGGACTTAATATTTTTTTTTTTCAATTGAGAAAAATGTTCCTATGTTGCATAATGAACTATATTAATATTTTGGAAAAAATTATTTTGAAAAATTTTAATTTTGAATGATGTTTAAAAATTTTCAATTGAGAAAAATTTTGAAAAAAAAAAAATTAGGACCCGTTTTTGGACCCGGATCCGATACTGGATCCGCAGTACCCACGGATCCGGATCTGGGTCTTGTAAAATTGGACCCGCGGATCCGGGTCCGGATCTGAATCCTGCTCTTGAAAACAGATCCGGATCCGGGTCCACCTGGACCCGACCCGGATCCGACCAGTTGCCATCCCTAGGTGTGGTTGATTATGCAAGTAAAGGCAAGATCATTCATCCTTAAATGTGTGATGATTATGGGGGACTTGGTTTGTGGAGTGTTTGTATGTAGATCAGAATACAGATTCGTGTGCCAGCAACAGATGAATCAGATCAGTGTGCACGATATTATCAGTGTAGGGGTAACAGCCACATGTGCAAATGTGAGCAGGAGCAGCAGGTGCATCAGAAATTGTAGCTCAGCAGATACAGTTTAAAAGCATCGGTGATCAGCAGCATGTGCGTGTGTGTAGAAGGAGATTCTAGTCAGAATATCAGCAGTAGCAGTTCATCTGATCAATAGTAGCAACAATAGAAATTGATGTGTTCTGGGCAGTAGGTATCTGACCAACTGAAACTGATGTGTTCTGGGCAATAGAAGCAGGACTTGTGTAGAAGGAGAGCTTGTGCACATGAGGATAAGTTGTGGTGTACATTGAAAATAAGTGTGTGATGATTTAGATCAGTGAGCTTATATTCTGACAGCCAGCAGCAGCAGCATTTTGCAAGTCAGATCAAGTAGCATCAGTAGGCTGCACGCATGAACAACTTTGTCCAAGCATTCAAGGAGAAGGTCAAGAATTGAGAACAATTCTTTTTCCAAGAAGGAGGGAATGATCCATGTATGCTTGGATCAGGTCTTAATGCTATGTAAGGGTTGGACCATGATCCAATTATAAACAACCTACAATCCAAGACAAACCATGAAGAGCATAATTGGATCAACAACACACTTGCTGAAACTGAACTTACTGAGCTTAGCACGAAAACTAAGGAAGCCTACCTCCAAGCTGGACCAAGCATGAGTATCAAGACATGGCAAGTCCAGGAGGGAACAACAGAAGGTCTCCCAGCAACCATCAGACATAACAGAAGCTTGGTTCAAAGCCAACAAATAGCAGAACAGACAATCCAACAAATCTGCCGACCAGCCTACCTTGCAAGGGTTGTCCAGAGCTAACCCACGCATCTTGGAGGACATGGAGGGTAGAAATGGAATCTCTATACACAGACCTTTCCAACAAGACCTTAAGTGCCTCCTAACGATAACAGTAAGACACCAAAAAAGGGAGCTGAAGGTCCCCTGTCAGACAGATCAGACCTGGAAGAGCTGGAAGCATACTTAGCATAATTTCTGATTTCTGTTTCTGTTTTAAAACAAACGTGCCTATCACGTGCTCTTTAAAATGTGTTAGTTAATCCTTGTTATAGCTGTTATTTTTTTTTTCCTTGGAATTCCTATATAAAGGGATCCTCTCATTTGTATGAAAAATACACAGATTGTTAATGACAAATTCCTTCAAGTAAATTGCCTTGCAATTTCCTTTGCCTGGGTGAGTTCTTTGTGAGTGAAACAAAGAGACATTCGGTTTGTTCCACGAGGGTTAAAAGAGTGAATCTTAATATTAGTGTGAGGAAAAGGCCAATTGGTTGATATAAGGCCAATTTGTTTCTATCCAAGGCACAGAACCATTCATCAGAATTGTTCTGGCCACCTTCTGTTCATTCAGAACAGAAGGCTTATCGTGTGGCGTTTGTTCAAGATCAATCTTGGCATTGTTCTTGGAAGGATTTATCAGGTTCTTTGAGTTTTCAACCCCATACTCGCATCAACTTGGTATCAGAGCAAGGTTGCAGATAAGGGACAAGAAGAAATAGAAGCTGTCTGAAACTGATTGCATTTGGGGTCGAAAACAGTAGCGTTTCGGGGATCGTATTGTGATTGTTTTTCAAAACTGTTTTTACACGGTATTCCTGATTGAGTTGGGAAACGTTTGGCTTTTGAATCATTGAATTTGGTGTTGTGGTTAAGGAGATATGAATTTTTCTTTAGAGCCTGCTCAAAACTGATCAAATCCTGGTACCTTGGTAAGTTGTCTTCGAAAAGCTATCAAGATTCCTTTCTTTGGCCTTCATTTTCTACCACATTATCAATCACTATCCTATATTCATCAAACCACATCATTTGTGCACTTTTTCATACGATTTATAGGTTTCTTGAGTGACCCATTGCATGTTTGTTTTGCAAAGTACAGGAGAGTCTCATTTGTATTTGTCTTCTGTATTTTCCTTGTGTCTCCTTCATTTTTGAGTCTTTTTCATTGTTTCTTTTTTTCACGTTGGGTATTTTTGAGTCTAGTTTTTCTTCAGTTTTCTTGTGTAGTCATTGAAGTTGTGGAAAAAAAGTCTTTTGTTGACCTTTGAGTCTGGCACATAGGCATGTCAGTTGTCTGTTTACATGTGGAGTATAGTTCACTGCTTTTGTTTACTATTTGTTCTGTTGCTATGGCTGTGTCCCACAAGCTGTGCCTTGTGTCTAACTGAAACTGTAACTATCCTTAATGTCCTTTCTTCTTTAATAATTTGAAGCTGCTATTTTTGACATGAATAAACATTTCTATTTTTGCATGTAGAATGTTCACATTGCCTTCACGAACTAAATTTGGAAAAAATTTCCTACTTTTAAACTTCTCTACATACTCTCTTTTTCTCCAGGTAGTCAGTACATGTAAATGTCTTGCAAAGAATAGCGGTCTGATAATTTGATGAGCTATTATGTTAGATGAGCATTTAAGTAATCAGTTACACCACAAGAAAAACCAATTCCTTTGGCAACAAACTAAAATCATTGTAAAATATTATCGTTATATAATTTATATAGAACCAACAATATAAAAATTATATATTAATAACAAGAGAAATACATATATATGCACGTCTAAAAAAATATCAAACAGCTTCTTAGAACATTAGTACACTCCACCCATGTCTAACTAGAGGAATCAACCAAGCCTTAGAACATTAGTACACGCACGCAGCAGCTTCAGATGGCACACAGCAGTAACATCAACGGCAGCAGTAGCAATGACAGCACCATCAACAGCAGCAGCAGCTACGGTAGCAGCTGCATCAGATGGAAGCAGCAGCAGAGCAGAAGGCAGCAACAGCAAGCGGATGACAGCAGAACACCAATTCATCACAATCAAAGTCCGAAACACATACCAGCTGTACAATATACCAGCTGTACAAGAATGTGAAGATAAATAGCAGATAGCAAACTCGAAGAAATCACAAAAGTTTTAGCACACATGAATGCCACATGAACAAATTAAACTATACCCCTTAAGATCGATTCTGAGCTCGACGACAGAACAGTCCAAAATACTCCACATCTTCTTTCTAGCCGAAATAGGCTGTAGATTTGCGTCCAAGTGCATCAAATCCCTGTTCTTCTCTACACCTTGGGGTACTTTTTGTGGGTTACTTTGTTTCTTATTTTCTACACCTTGGGGGTGGGTATGAGGATGGAGGTGGTGAAGATAGTAGTAATGATTGGCATTGGTGGGATGAAAAATGAGCAAGCCAAGATTTTCTAGAAGGATAAAAGATTACTATACTTTATCCTCCTCTTTCACTATCAATCAAAGTCTATAAAATTTCCATAAATTTTCTCACTCACTATTTCCTCCGTTTTACACTTAATCCACGAAGGCCTCAAAGGGAAACTTTCTACACTCAGTATCACTAATTCAACTCTGCAAAATATTTACCTACTTCACCACTTAATATAGGACTACAAGAGTAGTAGACAAATATAAAGAGCATCAATGATAACAAGTCCATCTTTTGTGATCAAATAATAAAATCAAAAACTTTGGCAAGCTCCTACATAGAATCCAATGCAAACTGCAAAAAGTCCATAAACGTTATTTAGAGGTACAAATCTACAATGGAAAGCACAATCCTTCTAGCATCAATATATAAGAGCTACACTCAATAGTATCATCCACATTAAGATAAGTGGGGGGTGAAACGAAAACAAGTTCATGTGGGGTTATTATCATTACCAAAAATGAAAAATACTTCAACCATAAAAACTTTAGAATGAAACAGACATATTTACCTGTTTAGCCATGCTACAAGCTTTATCAACAGAATTGAAGATCTCAAAGTAGAACACTGAGAAGTTGAGAGAAAGAGCCAACCTTATGGGATGTGTTGGAGGAAGTCTGTAAGAGCAACGTCCTGAAATAAAAATTATAAAATTAAGTCAGACATAGCTTCTCGGAGTTTTGGATGGCTGAACTGAAATCACAAAGATGAACAGCAGAATCCAGAACATTGGTAACCAGATCAGGAAGGAAATTAACTTGTCATAAGTCATAACCATACTTCACCTAACCATGAGTCTAGCAAGCAAAAACAATAATGCGTGAAATTATTTTCAGATCCTACAGTTAGGTTGCTACTCTTAATTAAAGCAGGATGCAAATGTTGGGTCCTAAACATCAACAATTGAGTAATTTCATAGTGTGATTTCCGTCAACATTAGAGAGTGAATGGCGATTGATTGAGTTTAAGGGCAAAACCCAGAAAATTATAACCAAAGAAACATCCAAATAATAAATCTAACCACATAAAATTTTCTTAAAAAAAATCATCAATTATATTTAAAATGAAAGAACCAAAATTTAAGTCCATTCAATTGAACAAATGAGAACTAAGGAGGTTGAGAGCTACCCATCTCGGTTATGTGCCTGATTTGGCTATTGTGTGAAGCAAAGAGGACACTCTTACAACCACCATGGTCGTTGGGCACTCTACGTTGGGGCTGTGCGGCGGTTGGCTATGCAGAAAGTTTTGGGTGAGGGATACGGGCACTGTTTGGGTGTGAGGGAGATACTAATGTCGTGGTTTGGGTGAGAGGGAGATACTATGCGCAGTTTTTGGTTATGCACAATAAAAATCAATTTCTTTTATAAATAATACTATGAGGTTTTTGGCAACGACATTGTTATATCAATATATTCAATAAGTTTTTGCAACGAAATATGATATTGCAAACCGCTATTAAAGTGTTGGCTGAGACGATCGTCAAACTACCCGCATAATGTGAAACAAATTCGATTCAACACTCATGGTTGAAATTTAATTCATGATTTCATTTAACTTAAATTTTTTAGTATAATAGGATTCTTTTCTGTATCCCTCTGTATACTTCTTTTGAGTGCACCCTTGATATCTAGAGTTTGAGCAGTTTGAGGACTATCTCTGTTGTAACTATTCTAAAATTCATGTATATTCTCTTTTTTTTATGTCTATGCTTAAGGAGGCTTGCAGGTACGCACTATCTCATGTATTTTTGTATTACAAATTTTGTTACTCCGAAATAATATGAATGATATCAGTAAAATCTAACCTCAATTTGTGGTAATTGGAGATAATCCAATTGTTAATAATGCTACTTTCTAATGTGCTATTCATGTGTATATTATATTTCAATTGAGGTCTCGACATTAACAGTGTTAAATATTTTATTGCCAGAGCCATGATAGCTGTGCAAACAATTTTTCTTGTTTCAGTTGAGTTGTGAGACGTGATACAGTTTGGATCCATACAGGAGGTTGCAAGTTTCTATTACTTCATCTATTGCAGATTTTTTCATAGTTGTTTCTTGAATTAAGGTTCCACCATTTTTAAGGATGGTTGTCACCATTTTGATATAGAATATTGTGGTTAAACATAAAATTGGAGCAATTCTTTATGATGCATTTTTTACTTTTAATAGTTTTTTTGGTGTAGGTACAAATTTGTTGATTTTTCAATACTGGCATATGAAAAGGAGGTATATATTTGTTTTGCGATAGCACAGAATCAAATTTCAGGAGGCAAATTCAGCTATTTTTCCTCCAGTAGTAATCGACTTATGTTAAGTTACAAGACGGGTAGTTATAGCCTGGATGAGGGAGTACCTGATTCAAATGACTCCCTCATTCAAATGTACATGCGTTAAGGATCACCAACATCCATCTTAATACTGATGTTGTTCATAACATCGATGGTGATCATGATGTTATAGAGCATTAAGACCTAAGTTGTTAATGGAAGATGATTAGAGTTAGAGCTGCTAGATCTTAACTTGTATCCTCCTGCTAATTAATAATTTAATTCCTTTTATATATAATCATGTAACTTCTAAAATGTTAGTCTTATAATTACAAAAATTCCTAATCAATCACTGTAATTTGTAAATTAATATAAAAACACAAAATAAATGCCAATATATTAAATAAAGTTTAAAAAGGATAAATTTAAATTCTAAAAGCACCACCGTATCAAATTCTTCCACATAAGGGTGATTTGCCAATATTTCGAATCACTGTTATTTACTTGGACTAGCTTCATTTATTTTGGTTACCGGTGCAACTTATTTATTTTTGCTTGTGAATCCTTTGTTTACAACTAATACCTATGGTAAATCAGTTTTAGCTTTAAGTACCGATGAATTTGTAATAAAAGACTTGTTTATTTTGATACAAAAATTTATTAGCATAATGCAAAAATATCTAGCTTTTATGAACTAATAAACAAATCATCTATTTATAAAGTCAAAATCAAAGTGATAGAAAAATCAAGAACTTTTCAATCATCGGAAAAAAAATATATAAGAGGCTTTACTCAAAAATGAAAATGTAATTTCGAACTTTGTGATACACCAAAGTTTTTTTTAACATTCTATAATGAAATATAATTAATTATTTTATTAACATATAATATATTGGATTTAACTTACCAGATGATTAATATATCAGATGATTTTGGGTTTAACTTACCTACACTATTAAAAAGCTAACAAATAAGAATCTTCCTATTATAAATTCAATTTAATTACGGTTAATTACTTTGACTAAATTTTAAAACGTCATTAGTATAGGATTGTATTAATTACGGTTAATTACTTTGATTAAATTTATAAAACTGTATTAAATAAATAAAATCACCAAAAATGGAAAGTGTATCAATTAAAAAGCTAACAAATAAGAATATCTGACTAAATAGACATATCATAAAAGAATTTAAACCTTTCCCACAAAAGCAAGTACGCAAATTAATTAAAGCAAAAGAAATACTTCCTACCTCTAGGGCACTCTACATCATCCTATTAATGCCTTGCTCTTTTCACAAACGAGCCTTTAATGTTGTCTGGCAGCTCCATAAAATGCATCTGAACACCCTTTGTGAATACAAAACAGCTAGCCTTTTTCTTCCTCGAAGCAGGGGGGAGAGAAAATGTCACAGGAAGCTTAAACCTTGTTTCATCTGAAGTTGAACAAACAAAAACTACCTCTTACAAAGTTGTTTCGAGCATAGCATGAAACAAAGAAACTAGAAGACCGTTCGCCACCAGTGAAGTAGCAGCCACTCAGTCCTCATTTACTTCTACGAAGGGGTCATATATCTATACCCTATTCATTATAGTGGATAGAACCGATAAGTCAAACAGTTAAAATAAGTCAAATAGTTAAAACCAATATAGTTATACTTTTTTTACTTAGACAAAAAGGGTCCAGATATGAATCAACCAAATTGTGCATGTATATATGAAATAATTATACTTACGTTCAGTTTTAGCATTTATATGAAACGATAATTATATAGCTTAACAAATTTTCAATTATTACACTATTGTATGCTAAATAAAATGAATTTTAATATATATTACAATAAAAAAGGTTATTATTGGTAGTATTATATGAGATTGAACATTGTTAACTAATTGTATTCAATTTAGTGCAATACCTTTTTCATAAAATTATCTATTATAACTTTTTTTACATAATAACTTTCATTAAACTATTAATAGTACAATTTTTTTAATCTAAAAGCACGCCCAGGAACAACTAGTAATGTAAAATGATTAATTGATTATTGTATCCAACACAAAAATCAAAAAGAATAAAAATAAAAGCATACTACTATTAAAATATTAGTCAATTTCATAACTTGATTTGTTAAGATAGTATTTTGTAATAATAGTAGTATGCATTTATTAAAATAAAAGGATACTACTATTATTTGGTTACTTGCCACACATTGATTTTTTATAGGTATCAAGATGTCATACAATTACAAAGGTGTCTTACTTTTCGTTTGTTATGAACTCACAACCAAACATTATCGTATGTCAATGATTGTTTATCCCGAAAGATAGACTTGTTGGTTCCATGTCTTGTAGCATTTGTCAATTGTACTTGTTGGTTCTATGTGTTGTGTCAGTTATAAACAAAATCACCAAATAACTTAAAATCTTCAAGCATGATAGAATAATGCCAGTAGATGCATGAAATATGGTTCTTGCTATCAACTTTCACTCTATGGAACAACAAACTATCTTCCATGTACCTTTGAACAAGTCAAGCACTGATTGCATGTCTCTACCTTCAACCTCAAGCATCTTTATGTTTGTAATGAAATTCATCGGAATAGTCGGAATCGTACCGCTCTGATACTATATTTATTGTAAACTGACTGAATCCAAGATACGGTAACTTTGGAAATGAAATAATAAAAGAGACAAAAGTGAAATTATATCATCAAATATATGATTAAAGGAAGATTAAAGATAATTACAACTCTACCCAATTAAAAATGGTTATATGTTGCAGAAATAAAGTTGACGTAATTATTCATTTCAGCATAATTGAGCACATTTTCTTTCTTCAGAAAACACTTTTAACAGTGAAAAAGAAAAGGCAACACCAACACCAACAGAAATCCAACAACTAACTTCCAAGTTGACCGTGAGGTTCCCTTCTTTGTTGATCTAAGCATCTCATGAAACAACCCTAATTCAATCATAACCCCAAAAAAGGAAGCAAAATTTGTTTTAATTGAAACAAATAACTTATAATATAATCATTCATTCAATAGTGACCAAATGCATTTTTAATTGATAAATAACCAATATAGGTTAGTCACTTAGCTTTGCAATTTCATTCAAAAGTCATCTATCACGAAGGTGGAAAGAATGGCCAAATTTAAAAATTGAGTAACATTCATGTTGAGGCCATGCTTAGATAGAGTTATGCATCAAATAGGAAAAAATGAAGGTGAATAGAGATGAAGATACAGCTAATAAAATACTTCATCTGGTTTTTAATAGTTGTCACACTTCTGTTTTTTACGCTATTCGATGGACGATTTTAATCTTTGATATCTTCAATTTAATATGATAAAAAATTCTAAAAAGTTAATATTATGAAAATATGCATTAAGACGAATCAAACAAGATCCCACATGACTATGTTTTACATTATACATGGAGAAATACATATCAAATAAGATCAGTTGATGAACAGTTGTTGCTATAGGAACTGTAGCAACTATTAGAATCCGGAGGAAGTAGTAATTAAGGAAATAAAGTAGTAGTGATAGAAGGAGACTAAGGCATATAAGAACTATTAACACCTGATCAAAGAACTATTAAAATTTGCCCAAAAAAAGTTCTACTAAAATTTTATGTTTAATTTCAATCTACTTAAGAAGAAAAGGTTAATAAACTTCTATTTTAAGAAGAACTCGTTATCGATTATTCCTCTATTCAAAGGTTAGCCTCATTTTTCTTCTTTCTCTTTTGTACTATACAAATTCAAACACTATTAACACAACTAAACTTTTCAAAACACCCATCACAAGCTAAAATATGGCTTACCTTAGCCAAACCATGATTAAATAATAAGAACTATGAGTTAAGGGCACTGTGGAGAGCTATTAAGGGCATTATACCATTATGTATAGTTCGTATCCTCTTTTCAAATTTTTCTTTCCCTACATTCAATTACATTGCCAATTAAATAACCTAAATAGATAATCTGATAAGCATAAAAATCAACAAATACCAACATCAAAAGGAAATGACAAAAATTGAAAAAGAATCAAATAGTCGAGTACCTTTGAAGGAATTAAGTGTCCTAATAATCAAGTGTAACTACTAAAATATAAATAGAATATAATATGGAGATTAATACATTTGATTATATTAGGTGGTCCCAGTGTTTTGCTAGAAACCAACTTTGATCTGTATATTAATTAGATTAGTATACTGCTATTATAATCGGGTCCTATGAGGTCACCCATATAAGTTACCGATTGGATAAAACAGTACCAATTGCATAAGATGCTCTTTGGACTTTTTAATGTAGGAGTTATTAGTATGAATTGATGATATGTTTTAATTGGGAATTAAAACACAAAATTAATTCATTTTGATTATTACATGTAAATGTTATATGTAACCATCAAATGGGTATGTGAAGAGGTGTTGCATTTGTGTATAAATAGATGCACTTTGCTCATCATTTTCATAAGCTTGTGTGCCATTTCTCTCTACCTTTCTCCACCTTAAAAGAAATAAGAGTGTTAGTATTTCTTATTTCGTACTAGCATACGTGGTGATCCAATTGGTGCTTGTGGACCAATAATAGAGGAACGATACTTGACGTTCTAATCTCATTTGGTGATATTTCATACAAATGAAGTATATTTGTTTTATAAAGTTATCATTGTCCGCTAATATTGTTGGATATTGCAAACAACTGATTGCCTATAATCATGTAACTTCTGAAATGTTAGTCTTATAATTGCAAAAATTCCTAATCAATCACCGTAATTTGTAAATCATCACAAAAAGACAAAATAAATACCAATAAATTAAACAAAATTTAAAAAGATAAATTTAAATTCTAAAAATCATCGCCCTATCAGAGAAGTCTTTCAACCTCTGCTCCTTTTGTTTACACAACTTCTACAATGTTGGTGCAATGGCTATTAACTATTCTTTAATCGTTCCAAAAGTTTCCTCCGGTTATCCAAAAGCAATGTGTATGTAAGATAAAAACAAAAAATTGACTTGTTTTTTACATCAAACCCCTAAGAAAATTCAATAATACACAAAAATTAACCTAAATCATTGAGTTAGTTTTGAAGAAACACTAAAAAACATATCAAAACAATGTATTAATATAAAAGAAATGAACCAAAGCTCTCAACCTAAATCAACCATAATTGAATGACATTTCCTTCATGGCACAAATTACTCCAAAATTAAGAAAGATAAACCCATATTACTCTTCAAATTTAAGAAAGATGAACTAAATCTTTTGTTTCAAAAACCAAAGTTAAAAATAAATTAGAATGACATAGTTTTCCTTCATGACATAAATTACTCCAAATTTAAGAAAGATGAACCAATATTACTCTTCAAATTTAAGAAAGATGAACTAAACCCATATCAATTTATGTAATTTGAAGAGTAATTATATTACTCGTGGATTAGCCGACAATAAAGATGTAAAGCTTCTCATAATTTGATGGCAGATCGAGATTGAAAACACATAGATGTATAATTAGTCTATAGTTAGCATCAAAGCCATTAGAAGACTTATTAGGACATAAATTTACCATAATAATCAGTAGAGTTGGAAAGAAAACTCTGTAAATTCAATTAAAACAAATGAACACAGAACAATACCAAAATCAAATAGAAAATACCACAAAACTAAAACAAATAAAACCGAAAACCCAACATGAAATAGCAAGAAAATTCAACAAAATAGACCCTGAACCTTAAATTTAAGACGGGAAACCTGTAAAAATGAACCACAAATTCTACTCAAAATTTCCATCCCCAAAAAACAAAATTTCAGCTTCAAAATTTAGAAAAGATCAAAACTTTGAAAGATTAATAAACTAAATCAATCAACCGAACTTGAAAATGCTCATCTCCATCTTCAACTGCCTGCACTTTTTGAAGTTGAAATGAATGGAATTAGAAAGTCAGGGTTGAGAGACATAAATATGTCAAAAAAGTACAAAATTCGAAAGCGAATTTGATATGTAAAAATTAGCCAAATTAAACCTAAAATTTAGAAATTCGTATATGGGAATAAGATCAAAAGCAATGGAGAAGATGAAGCTTGCTGAAAACACAAAACCCTAAAACAAAAATACATCTTAGAACATCTAGATCTCTTACAAAATTGAACCATCTTCACTTCATCGCTCCTAAAAATCGCTTGAAGTTGCTCTTTGAAGGACGATTTTTCCGCTTCAAACATTCGTCTTGTATTGATCTGCAAAAAAGAAAGGAATGCAAAGGGTAAAATGAAAGAATTGACTAATTAGGGTAGAAATGGCGAGAAGAAAGAGAAACACAGAATGAATTGACGAAGAGGAAAAGCCATCACCAAGAAGCAATAAGAAAAGCAGATAAGTGCAGGAGGAGCAAGGGTGGATGAAGAGTGAAAATTGCAGAGGAAATATCGAGAAGAATGACAAAACCAAGGAATTCATGAAGCAGAAGGAAAAAGAGTTAAATCAGACAAAACCTAATAACTGCGGCGACTAAAAGGCTGAGATGGCAGCTGACATGGCAAAAGTACTATTCATTTTGTAAATGTGAATAGTGTCAAAGTGTTGTTCACATTTTATACGTTATGGATAGATAGATGAATTGGTCTCTCGAGAGACTATCTTTAGGAAAGACAGTTTTCAAGAGCTCAGCCCAAATCTAATTTATGTTAATTTTTATAAAAAAAAAAAAAATTGTTGCTGAAATCAAAAAACAAAAGCGTGCGTGTGTATGGAATGTGAAAAGTCACATAATATATTTGGGATTATAACATTTATTTGGGGTTATAGCATAATATATTTGGTGTTATAACAACATATATTTGGGGTTATAACATAATTTATTTGGGGTTATAACATAATATATTTAGAGTTATATATATATATATATATATATATATATATATATATATATATATATATATATATATATATATATATATATATATATATATATATATATATATATATATATATATATATATATATATATATATATATATATATATATATATATATATCTAAGGTTATAACGTAATATTTATGGGGTTATAAAAACATATATTTGAGGTTATAACAACATATATTTGTGGTTATAACATAATATATTTAGAGTTGTAACAATATATATTTGAGGCTATAACATAATATATATGGGGTTATAAAAACATGTATTTCGAGTTATAACATAATATATTTGGTGTTATAAAAATACTATATCCCAAAAATAGACTATTATATACCCAACTACTTAATTTTAAGACCCCCAAATATATAATACTATAACCCCAAACACAGACCATTATATATCCATATAATGAGGTTATAAATCCAAACATAAACCATTATATACCCAAATATATAATGTTATAACCCCCAAACACAGATCATTATATACCCAAATATATAATACTATAACTCCAAACACAAACCATTATAAACCTAAATACATAATACTAAGACCCCATATGCATAATACTATAACCCCAAACACAGACCATTATATACCCAAATATATAATGTTATGATTTCAAACACAAACCATTATATACCCAACTATATGATGTTATAACCCCAAATACAGATCATTATATACCCAAATATATAATACTATAACCCCAAACACAAACTATTATATACCCAATTATATAATGTTATAACCTCAAACACGGATCATTATATACCCAACTATACACGCGTGTTTAGAAAGTTTAATTATTATTTTTTTAAAATAAAAAATGGGCTGCCCAAACTTGAGACGTCTCTTGTAGAGACGGTCTCAAGTAAGAATTTGTGTAGATAGATAAATAATAGATAATATATTCACAAAAACTTGGACGAGACAGTTTTATTATGAGACCGTCAATTTGGGTCTAACAACATTTTCATTTTTTGAGCATTTATCAATTTTGATCTTATAAGTATCAATTTTGAAAATTGATAACTTTAAGATCAAAATTGATATTTTATATTTTTAAGATCAAAATTGAAAAATGTCCAGAAAATGAGAAAAATGAGAGAAAGCATGTGAGATTTTTACAAACGCGAATTGGGCCGACCCAAATTAACGGTCTCATTATTAGGCTGTCTCGTCCAAGGCCAGCTGTAATAGATTTCAGTGTTCAATTTGGAGTTAGTTTTGGATTTTGATGAACTAAAACACCAAACACAGAAAATTTGAAATTTGATATGTAAAAGTATCAAAAAACAGCAATACATTAAGCTATTTTTCAACTTATTTCTAAATGTAAGCGCCGTCAGCCCGAAGTTCAGGTTTGGTTCTGTTTGCAGTTGATAACTGCGAACAAAGGCAAACTGGTCAAAAAAAATCAACTAAGCGAACAGGAAATTTGGTCAAAAAATTTGCATCAAACCCTTTGTTCGCAGTTAATAAGTGTGAACAGAACCCATACCACTGGTTTGGGAATTAGACGCTTATATTTAGAAATAAGTTGAAAAATCTTTTTTTGATAATTTACTTATTAATTTCAAATTTTCAAAAAACACCGAATTTAACTAAAGCCCAACCCACAATAAAAAAATAAATAAAATAAAAAGCCTCGGAAAACAAAAATAACCCCCAAATTCCTACTGCACGCCTACACGCCCCATTTTGTCATTCTTATGTTTTTCATTCATTGCCTCTAATCCTCAAATCTCATGTAAAGTAAACCCTAACTCAACAACAGAAACACGCCTCTGCTCTCTCTCATTCTCTTTCAAATCTGGTGCCTTCATCTACAAAATATTCCAAAAGGTTCATCATCTGTGTTATTCCCACCGCCATGGAATACGAAGATAGCAGGTTGAATTTACTTTTAGTTTTATCTTTTTGTTTTTTAGTGTTTATGTATCTTGGTTTGTTGGATTTTCCTTAGATTTCCTTTATTTTCATGTTGATTTTAGTGTTTATTTTCGTTTCAATTTCGTCTAAATTTACTTTTATGCTTGATTTTCTTTTTCTGTTTCGTGTTTGAGGATGGATTTTGGATGTTAGATTTTCGTTTTTTTAGATTTCATTTCTAGGTTTTTTTTTTTTTTTTTTTTAATTATGTTTTTGCTATGGATTCAACGATGGTTAAATTTAATTCATTCACGGGCTTTTGTTATTATTGTGGGTTTTTGTACCATATGAAAATAAAGGGTGGCCATCAGATAAATAAAAGTCAGGATTTAATCCTCCTGTGCCTCTCACTTTTGAAAAAAAAACTTTATCTCCTTCTCTCTTTCAATCTCTCACTCTCTTACAATTTTGCAAGAAAAAAAATTGTGTCAAGCATAATATAATAGAAATTATCGGTTTTAGTTGAAGGATTGGGGTTATCTACAAAAATGACTGACTCATGAATCTCTCACTCTTAGAATTTTACAAGAAAAAAATTGTGTCAAGTATAATACAATAGAGGTTATCAGTTTTAGTTGAAGAATTGGTGTAAATGACTCTGACTCATAGAATTTTACAAGAAAAAAAATTGTGTCAAGCATAATATAATATGATATAATAGAGGTTATTGGTTTTAGTTGAAGAATTAGGGTTATTTACAAAAAAAAATCTGACTCAGACTCATGGCAAGGTAATTATGCAAAATTCATTCTTGATTACTCACTTTACATTCTCAACCTTACAATTTGATTGTTAGTATTTTCTTGAATAATAAATAATTTTTCTCATTCAACCCACCGTCGTTTTTGACATACATACATTTTCTTAATCCAATATTGGTAACCTAATCGCAATATTTTCATAATCCTAACTTTTGTCAATTAATTAATAATTATATATTATTGTATTATTCTGTTACTAAGCCTAATTTTTGTTTTGTTTTGCTTTGTTTTGTTTTAATTTAGTGTATTTGAATTAACGATTGGGAATTCGGTTGAATTGCAGCTACGGTGGGTATAAGTTGAACCCGTCTCTGATGAGTTATTCTTCCTATGATCCTGCATCGCCCATAGGTTGTAATATCTGTTTGAATCCAAAATACCGTGCAAACTTCCTTACCCCTTTTGCTAACAAGATTTTGGATCAATTTAATTCTGAAAATGTAAGTATTATTTCATTCATTCATTCATATTGATTTCATTTACTAATCTTAATAGTTCATATTGATATTATTGATTTGATGATTTGCAGTCCACTGACTATGAGCTTGTTGATTGTGTTGCTCTTGTTAAATCAACACTTGAATTTGATCTTTTTGTTCACTGCAACTTTACTGCCAAGCCCCACAAATATCCCTTTGTTGCTGGTGATTATTCCACCAAGTTATTCTATGCCGAGATTCGCGGAGATATCAATGGCCAAATAAATGCATCTAAGTATTCTATATTGCATGGTCAGAACTCATAAACCACTTTATTGAATTTTAGCTTCATTTTCATGCACTACTACTTAACTATTGTCCCATTTTTCTACAATTAAAATTGATGCCAAATTGATTTTCTATAGGGAAAGTAGCATATGTTATCACTATTCCTCATTAAAATTGTTTATCATGGACTGCTCATGCTTCCTTGCCACGAGTAGAATTCTATTCATTTGTTTTTATATTTCCAGTTGAAATTTAATCAGCTTTTTTTTAACGTCTTATATTAAATAGCTCTGATAATAATTGCAATTACTTTAATTGTTGCGTTTCTTGATTAAATTTATTTAGTAGTTTTTTATATTTTAATCAACCGATTCCCTTTTTGTAGAGTCACAACTACCCTCAGTTACGAGGGGAAACGAGTTTCTTTTACCCACAATATTTACTCAAATATAACTTTCTGATCAGTTTCTCTCTCATACATGATACAACCCAACAACAAACGTACTAGCAAAACAATATTTCAATTCTCCAATCAACAAAGATTGCAAACACAACGCACATTATCATTGCCATTGTTGGTATATATATATATATATATATATATATATATATATATATATATATATATATATATATATATCCTTATTCTATTTTTACTAATTGAAGATCAAATTCAACGTCTTTCTTCTCTGTCTGGTTTAGAAAGGGTCAAATTTGATCAACGAATTAAGTTGTAAAAAATTGAAATTCAAAGAATTAAGTTATATAACGGAAATTTAAAGATGAATTTGTGGGAGAGAATTTACAAAAGAAAAGAGTGGAAATTTGTTTGTTCAATTCTTGTTAGTGGTATGTGGCAGTTGAGAGGTGAGTTTTGGACGGAATTTCACATCTAGGTTTTGGGAAAAAATGCTATGCTTATCCCTTTTTTTTAATGCCATTACGTTTTCATTCCTCATACCAAACTCCCTAATATTCATTTTCTTTTTTCGTCTTCAATTTGGAAGCATTGTTGAAGTTTTTAATGATGTTTTCTTTTGAGATGTCTTGTTTTCAACTAATTTTTATTGAATACTTTTTTAATATTATGCTTTCTTTGACTGTTGTTTCTTTTGGAAATTCAAACCACTTTGTAAATGCTAGATATTGGGTGACCTCTTAATGTCAATTTAACTTAGACATTTTATCTGCATTTCGCTTTATTAGGTTTTAAATGTTGGGAATTTTTGTTAAGTATTTACGTATGACTATTCTATTGTCAGGTATGAAGACCGAGCTTGGCTGTAAGATGTGCCCAAATATAGTTTATCATCCCATCTCTGAATCTGATAAGGGACCCTCCTACCAACAATCTACTAGTCTGTGCCTACAAGATAAGGTCGACCCAAAAACTTAATTCTCGTATGGATACCCTATTATAGTGTGCACCAATCTAAAATTAACAAAAATCTATTTGTGTATTTTTTGTGTTTGTTACATACTAAAATAGTGTGGATTAATTTCATATAAGACTTTCTCCACAAAAACCTATTGCAAAGAATTATCATTAAAAACTCAAATCTATACAAAAAATGTCATAAGGTTGAAAGTATTAAGAGAGTACATTACATTTTAATTAAAAAAAAAAGATATCATTATGGTTTTGCGAAAACCGTTTCATCCAAAAACTAACAAAATGATTCAAAATACATATATATATATATATATATATATATATATATATATATTTGACTTTTCATCCAAAAACCAAACGATAATCCAAAACTAAATCTTGATTTTTCAGTCAAAGGTAGACGAAAATACATTATCATTGCCATTGTTGGTATATATATATATATATATATATATATATATATATATATATATATATATATATATATATATATATATATTTATATACATCCTTTTTCTATTTTTACTAATTGAAGATCAAATTCAACTTCTTTCTTCTCTGTCTGGTTTAGAAAGGGTCAAATTTGACCAAAGAATTAACTTGTAAAAAATTGAAATTCAAAGAATTAAGTTATATAACAGAAATTTAAAGATGAATTTGTGGGAGAGAATTTACAAAAGAAAAGAGTGGAAATTTGTTTGTTCAATTCTTGTTAGTGTTATGTGATAGTTGAGAAGTGATTTTGGACGGAATTTCACATTTTTGGAAAAATTGCGATGCTTATCCCTCTTTTTTTTAATGCCATTACGTTTTCATTCCTTTACCAAACTCCCTATTATTCATTTTCTTTTTTCGTCTTCAATTTGGAAGCATTGTTGAAGTTTTTAATGATGTTTTCTTCCAAGATGTCTTGTTTTCAACTAATTTATATTGAATACTTTTTAATATTATGCTTTTTTTGACTGTTGTTTCTTTTGGAAATTCAAACCACTTTGTAAATGCTAGATATTGGGTGACCTCTTAATGTCAATTTAACTTGACATTTTATCTGCATTTCGCTTTATTAGGTTTTAAAATGTTGGGAATTTTTGTTAAGTATTTACGTATGACTATTCTATTGTCAGGTATGAAGACCGAGTTTGGCTGTAAGATGTGCCGAAATATAGTTTATCATCCCATCTCTGAATCTGATAAGAGACCTTCCTACCAACAATCTACTAGTCTGTGATGACTATCATATCTCTATTGTTATCTAGGCTTGTAATAATCTGTTTTACAAATATGCTAGTGGATGTGTGACTTGATTACTTCAAGTAGTCGGGAGTGTTTTGGCCTAACAAGATTAACTTGATTAGTTTATAAATAAGTTGGATGACATTAAGCTCGACCTAAAAACTTAATTCTCGTATGGATTTGATTTACCCTATTACAGTGTGTACCAATCTAAAATTAGCAAAAATCTATTTTTGTATTTTTTATGTTTGTTACATATTAAAATAGTGTGGATTAATTTCATATAAGACCTTCTCCACAAAAACCTATTGCAAAGAATTATCATTAAAAACTCAAATCTATCCAAAAAAATGTCATAAGGTTGAAAGTATTAAGAGAGTATATTTCATTTTAATCAAAAATAAAGATATCATTATGGTTTTGCGAAAACAATTTCATCCAAAAACTAACAAAATGATTCCAAATACATATATATATTTGACTTTTCATCCAAAAACCAAACGATAATCCAAAACTAATTCTTGATTTTTCAGTCAAAAGTAGACGAAAATCCTAATTTATATCCTAAATTTTCGTTCAAAAATAAAACAAAAACAAAATGGATTTCTAATTCAGTTCCTGAAAATCCTTTATGCAGGCCAAAACATCACCTTCATAGCCCCAAAATACCTCACACAAGTACTTTGTTAAACAATATGAATAAGGCCTTGGGTTGATGAAATTGCTTTTTTTTTTATACAAGTTCCTGCATAAAATGAAAGTGAAGTAGACAAATAAAAAACTCATGCTAAAAACATAATTTTGCCTGTATTATTCAAAAAGTTTCAATCTTTAATAACACCCACATCATAATTGATGCTAAAAACACAAATCAAGCAAAAAGTAAAACACAAATCAATCAAAACGTTTCATAAGAATTTGCCGCTGTTTTGAAATGGCACCAAGATTCATCCAAAATTAGCAACTAAGTAGAAGGTAAGAAATCAATTGTGGCTATTAGCACTAAATTGAATCATTGATAAAATGGAAAACAACCCACCATAATAATAGCAGTAATTATCAAAAAAAAAAAGATAAGAAAAAATCAAGTAAATGCCAATAAATTCTAGGGTTTGAAATTAGAAACCCCCATTTCATTAAATTAAGCATCTAAATGAAAGGAAAAAGAACATCAACGTTTAAAGGCTTGACCTAGGGTTGATTATCGAATTAAGCATTGCTCTCAGATATAGTCCTCTAAATTCTTCACCATCGATGTACTTCCTAGTGCAAAACCCAGTAATGGCATCTGAAAATACAATAAAATCGAAATTAAAAGAAGATTAAATATAGAAATTAAAAGATCAATAATAAAAAAAGACTGAAATCCAAATTCCAAAACCTGTGTCGAACCTGCACTAAAACTTTTTTTATTTGTGTCAACAAGCAGCTAATGAAGTCCATTTATTAGTCCACAATTGATGAAAATTGTAAAAAAAATAACAATTTTGCCTAGAAGACAAATTTGACAGTTCAAAATCAACCCAAATTTAAAGATCTTGAATCAAAACCTAGGAAAATAAATTATGAAACACAAAATTTAGGACTAACCCAAACCCAAAACAACAAACAAATCAAAAGTACGAAAACAAATAAAAAGATCAAACTCTAAGCTTCATGAAACAACACATAAATTGATACCGAGATCGAAAAGCCCAATTCCACTACCCTAAGACTAGAAAAAGAAAGCATACTTGAAAAAAGTGATAATGGATGTAGAGTAAAAACATATCTGAAAAAACTTTCTTATTGGCAAATAAAAAACTTTTTCATTCACCAGAAAAAACCAAAATACATCAAGGCAGGGAAAATTCAGCCTTTCTTATTTACATCAGTGTGGAAACGAGGCCCACCTTCTATGAAGGGTTTCCTCGTCCCACTCTTCATTTGCATAAAAAAGTATCAAAATGAAACAAAAAAAAAAAAAAAAAAAAAAACAGCAGCAGCTGCACCAAACTCAAGCAAGCACCATGAAGCAGAATGAGCAAAATGTCTCTGCCTCCTTCAACATTGCAAGAACAGCCCAAAACAACCTCAGAAAACAATGCTTGTGGTGCTGCACAGAATCAGCAATGCATCGGACCAGCAAATCAGGAACCACATAATCACAATGAACAGAATATCTCTGCCTCCTTCATCAGTGCAAGAAACAACCCAAATCAAACCTCAGAATCAACACAGTGATAGTCAATGGATTGAAAACGAAGACCAACCTCTTTTTGAATCTGAATAACAATGTGACTTGGATGAGGCACCATATGTTCCCAAACAGCAGTGTTTCTACTCCTCCAAATAGCATAGACTGAGCAAGCATAGATAGAGCTAGGCATGGCCACGGGGCGGGTTACCCGGAACCGAACCGGTCCCGAACCGCTTGGAACCGGAACCGTTTGCGGCAGGTTCCGAACCGCGGAACCGTGAGCCGGAACCATGAAACCGCCG
Organism: Amaranthus tricolor; assembly: GCF_026212465.1. NCBI lineage: Eukaryota > Viridiplantae > Streptophyta > Magnoliopsida > Caryophyllales > Amaranthaceae > Amaranthus > Amaranthus tricolor. Next base: position 12,722,502 of record NC_080060.1, on the reverse strand, counting down.
GAAAAATACTTCATGAACCGGACCTAAAAAACCGCGGTTTGGAACCGGAACCGGTCCGGTTGAACCGGTCCAACGGTTCCATGGAACCGGAACCGGGACCGGTCCGGTTGAACCGGCTCAACGGTTCCATGGAACCGGAACCGCCAAAACTAGCCGTTAGAGAGCCGTTGCATTTTCCCCTATAAATACTCATCACTTTCAATCATTTTCATTCACAACTCATCTCTTCTCCTACTCTCTCTACTTACTCTCTCTACTTAATTCTTTAATTACGCAATTATTCTCTTAATTACATAATTAGTCTTTTAATTATTTCTTAATTTAGTTAATTACATAATTAGTCTATTAATTATTTATTTATTTCTTAATTCTATTATTATTTCAATATTATCAATCATGTCTTCATCTTTGAAAAAAGCCTCAAAAAAAGTTACTAAAGTGGCAAAATCATTGGGAGGTGCTAGCTCCTCCAAAAGAAAGGCCACTTCTACTCCGTCGGTATCAACAACACCTTCCATTAGTAATTATAATTATGAACCAAATTATCCAGAAGGGTACGACCCAGAATTACATAATTATGCAGAAGAAGTGGAAAGAGAAATACAAATTGATGAAGAAGAAGAACAAGAAGAGGAACCAACGACCCCTATTGGGATACATATATCTCGACAGTCATCAACAAGATCACATGAAGAACAAGGAGAACAACAACAACAAAGACAAGCTCGTGGTAAACGAGTCAATTTCCAAACTATCGGTTAGTTTTATAATTTTATTCTTCAAATTAATTAAATTTAAAATTATTTATTTATTTAATTATAGTTTTATAATTTTAAATTATTTATTTAGATGAAGATGAACCAGTAAGACAACCTTTTCCGGCAATGCCACCTCCTAGTGGTAGAGCTGTTTCACATGTGTGGTCGTATTTCACAAAAGAACCAACCGAGAATCCAGATATTTTCTTATGCACTTGTCAAATTTGTGAAAGTCAAAGAGTAAAGCCCTTAGTTTCATACAATTTCGCCAGAGGTAAATACTTTTTAAGTTTTTTATACATACATTATATATTCATATTTTATAAAAATTTATTTATTGTGTTTTGTGAATACGTGTTAGGTGGTGGTACGGGATCTTTTAACAAACATTTGGCAAAGAAGCATGGAATCACAAAAGAAACTCATGCAGCAAGCGGCAGCGGGACCACAAGTGGAACTGAAAGCCGACAGACACAGTGGGACATTCCCAGCACAGGTATGCCTTTTAGATATAATCGTAATGATATGATTGATGAATTTTCTAGGTATGTAATTTGTGATGAATTGCCTTTTAACCACGGTGAAAGTAGGGCACACGAGCGTTACGCTAAAAAAAACTTTGCAACCACAATATAGAGCAATCCCTAGGAGCACTCTTAAAAGACGCACAATTAAATTATATGAATCAATGCGCTATGAATTAGTTGAAATGTTTAAATCTTTTAATGGTAGGGTTAGCATAACAACTGAAATTTGGTCTGGTCCCCCACATTTAGAATCTTATATGTGTGTAACAGCACATTGGATAGATCAAAATTGGATTATTCAAAAAAGAATAATTGCTTTTGAGACAATGCCAGAAAGACATACCGGTGAAAACATAAAATATAGATTAGTAGAGATATGTAGAGAATGGAACTTATTAGATAAGATATTTTGTTGTTCAACTGATATTGCAACCGCGAACATTAAATGTCTAGAACTTTTGTATAACGAACCTGCATTTAGTTTTATCCTTGGGGGTAGCTTATTACACATACATTGTTGTGCGCATATAGTTAACTTATCTTGCCAAGCTGGCATAAAACAATTAAGCAATTTATTAGAACCAATTAGGGATATAGTGAAGTGGCTTAGGATTGGAAAGATAAAGAGACGATATAAACAATTATGTGACCAATATCAACTTAAAAAAGTGTATTGGTCATTAGATACTCCTACACGTTGGGGCTCAACCAACGATTTATTAAGAAAGGCGATTGCTTATCGTCCAGTTATAACACAACTATATAGTGAGTGTACAGATAGTTACATAGCTGATGACACTTGGGAATTAGCTATAGGTGTACATAACATATTAGAAGCGTATGACCACGCGACTAAGATTTTTTCATATGTTTATGAACCGAACGTTCACTTAGTAATAAGTGAGTGTATTACTATTTTTTATCATCTCCTTAAATATACGCATGATGATACTAACCCATATTTGAAGCCGATTCTTGCAGATATGATGGAAAAATGGAAGGCATATTTTACCGAATTTCCTTATATTTATGGAATCGCAACCATTTTGGACCCATGTTTTAAAACTGAGGTCCTTACTAAAGTAATAGGATTTTACTACCAATCGTTAGATCGCCCGCCTACTGATGTACATAATTATGTAGGAACATGTAAAAAATATTTAGCAGAACTCTATGATTATTACGCTAGTGTATATAACCCAAAACACGATACGTCTAGGCGTGCTAGCGTTTCGGCACGTCCCTCTTACTATAATTCGGTAATAGCTAATATAATGAGTCAAGATGATAGTTTTGTAGGATCATCTTCTTCCTCGACCTCATATTTAGAACTAGATAGTTATCTTAAACACCACTTTGAAATAGACCAAGGTAGCTATAATATTTTAGAGTGGTGGAAAGAAAAATCTGTAAAATTTCCCATTTTATCGAGAATTGCAAAGGATGACCTTGCAATTCCCGCGTCAACAACTGCGTCGTAGTCTGCTTTTAGTACAGGTAGAAGAGTTTTGGACGAAAAGAGATCTCGTCTTGCTCCACAGAGTATTCAAATATGTGTTTGCAAGAAAGATTGGGATCAAGCGGAGATTCGAACACAAGGACTAAGGAATGATGATGATCAAGACGACGATGATGATCCATGGATGATGATAAATACATCTGCATCATCGTCAGGAGGAGAGTCAGCGGAAGCATCTAACCAACCACATGATGATGACGAAGACGAATAGGATCAATCCGACAACGATAAATCAACATTCAACAACTATAAATAAAAGGTATGACAAAGAACTACGTGGGCTTTGATTCCTTCGGGATACGTAGGCAGCTTAGTATTCCTTTGGGTACTAGGTTCAAGTCCATTTTCTCCCTTTTTTTTTATTAATCATCTTTATCGACATTATCATTGATTCGTTTGTTATTAATTTATTTTTTTCATTCTTTTTAGTAAATATTTCAATAACGATGACAACTTGACATGCAATGAATTTCGCTAATAATCAAGTAATCATCAAAGGTACGTCCGCAATATTATAATATTTTTTTATTATATAAATATTTAAAAAAAAAATAAAAATGGAACCGATGGTCCGACCCGCCCGTCCCGTGAGTTGGAACCGCCGGAACCGCCTCATGAACCGCCAAGGAACCGTTTGGAACCGCTCGGAACCAGAACCGGAACCGAAATCGGAACCGTTCGCGACAGGTTCCAAATGGAACCGGAACCGGGTGGAATCGGAACCGGATGGAACCGGAACGGAACCGGACCAACCCGGACCGTGGCCATGCCTAGATAGAGCACATGGCCTGCTGTTGTTTTTTTCTTAAGTTTCCGTTTGCGGAAGTCCATTGCGGCAATGTGTTTGAAACGAAAACCCACCCATGCCTTTAGACCATCAAGGCATTTCCTACTAAAGGGGCAATCGAAAAAAAGGTGACGAACCGTTTCCTTAGTTGTTGCACACAAAGGACAAAGATCATCATTGAATACACCCATCGCAAGGAGTTTATCCTTGGTTTTAAGCTTTCCTAAAGCCATAAGCCAAACACAATTAGTGTCGTGGGATAGACATTCTATTCCACTCCACGAATCTCCAACGAACTTTGTGAAAGGTCTTGAAGGCTTCCAAATACACTAGCTTAATGGAGTAGGAATCTTGAAAAAATGTAGTCTTTCAAAGTGTCTTTAAGGGAGCAAAGCTTTTTCATCACCCTACTAGTAGTGGAGGGAGCATTGAAAATCGCCCAGTTACCACCCTTAATGTAGACACCATGTACCCTTAGTGTGGAAGAGAAGTTAAAGAAGAAAAGAGTGGAAATTTGTTTGTTCAATTCTTGTTAGTGGTATGTGGCAGTTGAGAGGTGAGTTCTGGATGGAATTTCACATCTAGGTTTTGGGAAAAGAGATGCTTATCTCTCTTTTTTTATGTCATTACGTTTTCATTTCTCATACCAAATTTCCTAATAGTCATTTTCTTTTTTCGTCTTCTAATGTGAAGCATTGTTGAAGTTTTCAATGATGTTTTCTTCCGAAATGTCTTGTTTTCAACTAATTTTTATTGAATACTTTTTTAATATTATGCTGTCTTTGACTGCTGTTTCTTTTGGAAATTTAAACCACTTTGTAAATGCTAGTGTTTTCAACTAAGTATTCATCTTAAATACTTTTATATTACTTAGGATTTGTTTTTTCCTTCTATGATTCAAGTTAAGCATATCTTTATGCCTACAAGATTAACTTGATTAGTTTATAAATAAGTTGGATGACATTAAGCTCAACCCAAAAACATAATTCTTGGGTCTGCCGTTTGGTTCACACTATTTTAGTGTGCAACAATCTAAAATTCATGAGAATCTATTTTTGTATTTTTTACGGTTGGTACATACTAAAATGGCGTGGACCTCTTCCATATAAGACTTTCTCCAAAAAACCTCTTGCAAAGAATTATTGTCAAAAACTCATTTGTTAGCTATATTTTATTCATATTTTATTCCGATTGTTTAGTTAGATTATGTTGGAATTTGATACAACTATGCTTGTTTTATTTAGGATTTTACGCTTGGTTTGGTGTTTTGGTGTTTTGGTGTTTTGTTACATTTCAGGTAAAACTCATCAAATCGAGCACAAATCAAGCACATACTTTGAATCATCAACAATCATCTTGTTCATCTTTAGATTGAACCTAAAAGAGCAATTTCTATCTTTTGCTTATTATTGTTTTCAATTCATGTCACCTAGTTATCTTGGATTAATTGCCTTTAGCTTCATATATTCATGCTTGTAGTTCTTCAACTTATATTGCATTCATCTTTGTAGAAGTACTCTAGTTTAATTCATTCATCTATGGTTCTTAACTTCTTTGCAATTTACAATCTCAGTATGAGTATGAGTGAGTAGTTTATTTTGGCTTAGGCTAGGCATTATCACCATGTAGGTAGTTTAATTGCTTTCTTTACCTTTGGCTTGGTTGTGTTGTTTATGGTTTAAGATGGATTTTTCTATCATGTGTAATGTCGTTGAATTGAGGGCGAGAGTCGAGTTTTAACGATAATCTATGCTTAAAAATTAAGTCATCTCCATGAGAATAGGTAGATGCTTTAATTGGAAATGTTGAAGGTGTACTTCATGTCATAAATTATACTTATTTCCATGAGAATAAGTAGTTGAGTATGTTTTAGGAAGCTTTTGTTGCCCGAGAGAGAACATTAGTATTTACGATACGTTCTTCTCCATAACAAGACATCCATAACCTTAGGTTAAAGTTTTGTAAACACTATTTTGGTGAGAAAGTCTAGCCTACGCCTCCTTAGCTTATTAATCATTCTATCCTTGATTTAGTTCATTGCATTCTTATTTACTTTTATGCTTCATTTTCATTAAGTATTTTTAATTGCTTGCTTTAATTATTTCTACCACCAAACATCGATTTATACGCTTTTGAACATGCTAATCGATCGAGAAACTATTGACTTAACAGCCACTCCCAGTGGATTCGACCCGTACTTGCCGCCGTATTAAGCTACGTCATGCACTTGCGGTATAACTATTGAAGGACGTAAATTCCTGATCACTCATCTTTCCAAAAATGTCATAAGGTTGAAAGTATTAAGAGAGTACATTGCATTTTAATAAAAAAAGATATCATTTTGGTTTTGCAAAAATCAATTCATCCAAAAACTAACAAAATGATTCGAAATACACATATATATTTGACTTTTCATCCAAAAAAACAAATGATTATCCGAAACTAAATCTTGAATTTTCAGTCAAAAATGAGCTTTGAGTAAACTTGGTAAAAATTAGCATCCCCATGTCCGAGCCTAAAGTTAGGTATGTTCGCAGTTACTAACAACGAAAAAAAATTGGTCAAAAAAAATCAAAATTGTTTGTTTGCAGTTAAAAACTGTGAACAAACGAGAGACAATGTCATATTAGACAGGACAAAAAAATTGAAAATCATGTTTGTTCTTAATTACAACCAATTTTCACATTTTTTGTCTATTTTAATGTTCTGACATTATCTCTCTTTTGTTCGCAGTTATTAACTGCGAACAAATAATTTTGACTTTTTTTGACCAATTTTTTTGTTCGCTGTTAGTAACTGCGAACATACTTGACCTTAGGCTCAGACATGAAATCGCTTATTTTTGGAATTAAGTTTACCCGAAGCTTATTTTTTATTTTTTTGTTAAAATTGCTTAATTATTTTAAATTTTCCCTTTAATGTAGACCACAATATCACCTTCAAAGCCCCAAATCAGCCGTGTATCGACCCATATATAACTACAATGCACACCACATTTGCATCCACTAACACAAATGTGTAAAACTGCATAGATGCATGCAGACACGTAAGTTTTGCAGCACACATATTGAAAATTTAGTTCTCCAATCTAGTATATTTTTGCTGCGACTTTTTTGTTATTACTTATTAGAGAGTATAACTGAACAAGTTGATTCACTAAAGCATTTCATAAATCAGTTCCAGTGCATCAAATGAGGACATACATATAAAAACGAAAAAAACTAATTGTGATTCTACAATTAGTCTAAACAAGGATTCGAATAAATGAGCAAATATATCAAGGTGTTTGGGAGGATTAATAGTTCAGTGTCTGCAATATATCAAGTAAATAGAAACACAAAATTTTAGTTGATATAATGTATAAATGAGCAAGCTTATTCAATGTCTACATTATATCAAGTAATAGCATCATCAACAACCAGAAGTCAAAGATTAAGCAATCCATTGCAACAAATCAATAACCGAAAAGACATCGAAAAAGAGCAATGTTAAGTGAAAGGTGAAAGGAAAGTCATAGCCGGAAGAAAAGGGAGCTATTGCATTTGTGGTGTTTATTTTCTTCTAAACAAATAGAATGAATCTCTTAAGCCATTTTTTACAGATATAAGGAATTAAGAATAAAGGCCGAATCAAAAGGAAGATAGCAAAAAAGTAAGGAGTATCTTTTAGAGTAAAATCAGTACTTTCCGGTCACATCAGACAAATTCAATGCATTTTTCATTTCCTAATTCCAACCATATTCAATCTCAAATCAAACAAAACTTAGAATGTGAAAACATGAAATTAGATTAACTCTTACACACTACTGAAATCTCTCAAATATTGTATTATTGAAGTTTTTAATGATGTTTTCTTGTGAGATGTCTTTTTCAACTATTTTTTATTGAATGCTTTTTTAATATTTTTCTTTTTTTGAATGTAGTTTTTTTGGGAAATTCCAACCACTCTGTAAATGATAGTGGTGTCGTGGTGTCGGGTGTAGCTTTCAATATCAATTTAACTTGACATTTTATCTGCATTTCGCTTTACTAGGTTTTAGAAGTCGGGAATTTTTGTTTAGTATTTATGTATGACTATATTATTGTCAGGTATGAAGATCGAGCTTGGTTGTAAGATGAGCCCAAATATGATTTATCATCTCATCTCTGAATCTGATGAGAAATCCGACAACCTATAATCTAGCTACTAGGGAATTTTATCTTCATTTCCATGCACTACTTAACTACTGTCCCATTTTCTACTATGAAATTGATGCCCAAATATGATTTATTTACGCTTGAGCATGTTCAAGTATAAATATCCCATTATTCTACTAATAAAATATAGATTTGTGATTTATGAAAAAAGTGAGTTTATTCTCTTCTTGTTTGTGAGCGATCAAACAAAAAAACCCCTTAGAGTGTGTTCAATCATTCTAAAACCTTTAAGTAGGTTAATAAAATCTACTAAAAAAGAAGCAGACTATATCACGTGTCACTCTATAAATTAAGTAATTTCCCGCCTAAACTCTACTAGAATGATAAAATTTATTTCTGAAAATTAATAGTAAGTGTCAAGATATCATATGATATGATGTGACACTTTAAAGTAATATAATATGATGACAATTCAAAATTCAGAACAATATAATATATTAACAATTAATGAAGTGACAATTCAAAATAATATACTAATCAATTAAGAAAAATTGCATATAAATAAAATATAAAATATAAAAATACATTATTCCTAAAATTACATATATTACATGATAACACATTTGTTAATAATTTTTGATGTAGTAAAAGATTACATAAAAAAAATTAATTCTAGTACATCATAATGCAATATAAATGGCAATTAGTATTCTCAATTGATTACAATATACATATATAAAAAATCTGCCATAATATCAATTGTTTACTGCTGGATTTTAAAATATTCTGACATAAAAAAAAAGATTTTCATATCTTCGTTCAATCGAGTAACTGAAAATAAGGGTTTCCTTTAAACCCTAACATTTATCATAAATACATAATAATGAATTCTTAACAATTTTTATTAAAGAGCATTAAAAATAAAATCCCCTAAGTACCTGCTGTTATGGCCCAAAAAATCCATATAATTAAAGAAATAATGGGGACACTAGAAGAAGGAGAATTGAGATTAGAGCTATGTATGTATGGCGCACTTTTGAGCAAAAATAGTGAAGTGAATGGTGTGCACATAATAGCGTAGAAGTAAAAATGAGAAAAAGAGTCTAGAAAGAGAAATAAAAATTTAGAAAACAAAAGAAAGTTGAAAGGAATAAGTACATAAATTCAATTTAATATTGGGCATAATCTGGCGAAAAGATTCAAAATTCATCACATTCATGAACCCATATGAATTTCTACATGATATTTTCAATCATAAAAGTATATAATTTCCAACAATCTTAGAACAATACTAAAAAAATAATATACAACAGAAATTAAACGAATGGAGAAGGTTGTACCTAGATCTCAGGGGTCTAAAATTCTTCAGTCTGAGAAACTTCATCTGAAGAAGCAAGACCCAAAAACTTTGGATCTGAAAAAGCAAGACCCAGAAACTTTGGCACAGAGGTTATAGGAGAAGATTTAGAAGGAAAATAGTGACCAATTAAGCAAGTATTTTTGTCGAAAAATTTATTTGTATAAGGAATAGCAAAAGAACACTTGAATGATTTGAACGAAGGGATAGAAGAAATAGGTAGAGAAGGGGATGGCGCTCGAACTTGTCGCTTCTAAGGTTTAGAGTGAGGATTTATGTGAGAGACAGACATGCACATCACATGCAAAGGAAATAGGCAACCATTGTTATAACTTAGAACCTCAAGTTATGCAGAACGGTGCAACAAGCGATCAATGGTGACATGGTGGTCCGGATGGGTTGTGAAGACAAAGGGAAGATAAGTTTCTAGGTTTTTAGTCTTTTAGAGTTTCATGAGAGCAAAGGTTAGGAGAGTGAAGAAATGTACTATTATTTTTAATAAAATGAAATATAAGCAAAAACAAGTACGTGTAATTATGGTTTACACTTATTCTCTTCAATAATAATATTATTGAATAGACTTATTATATTACTTTTTTTATTTTTAACTTTTTATGGAAGAAAAAATTACCCTAAATAATTTAATATTTTACTTATTTTCCCCGATATTCCTAACTTTTGATTAATTTTCATTCTTTAATAATCTCAACTTTTGAGTCACTTGATAAAAAATGTTGTTGCTCGAATGTTAACTTGCTATTATAGGTTAATACTTTTAAAAATAAAGAAAAAATACAATAAAAATATAAAAAGTCAAATTTTAAAGTAAAACAAAAAAAACCAACCTAATACTTTCCTAATAACAACCCCTCCCCTTATAGGAGAAACAAATTTAAGATGAAAATTCACAAGAATGTCAATGAGAGAAACCCAAAGAGAGAAAATGCAGAAGATGAAAAAATGAAAAAGGAAATTACAAAAGCTATCATAAGACTAAACCGGTTTAATTTTTGAAAAAAAAAATCGGATAAAAAAGATTTATATACATATATATATATATATATATATATATATATATATATATATATATATATATATATATATATAGATATACATATATATATATATATATATATATATATATATATATATATATATATATATATATATACATATATATATATATATATATATATATATATATACATATATATATATATATATACATATATATATATATACATATATATATATATATATATATATATACATATATATATATATATATACATATATATATATATATATACATATATATATATATATACATATATATATATATATACATATATATATATATATATATATATATATATATATATATATATATATATATATATATATATATATATACATATATATATATATATATATATATATATATATATATATATATATATATATATATATATATAGGGGCAGGATCAGATGAAAACCACTAAAGTGGTGAAAACTAAAAATCAGACTGAGATGTACATATTGTGGCAATATGTGTACATACTATCTTATAGGGCGTACATATTTTTTTGAAGGAAAAATGTTCATATTATTTACAGAAATGTCATCTGAATATGTACACCTTTTAGAAAATGTTCAATTGTTTACAATAATGCCACTGAAATATGTACATCATTTAACATTTCATGTATACCTATTTTTAGTTTTCACCACTTTACTTGGTTTTCACATGATCTATTTAAATTTATTTGTACTTAGTAGTAGTTAAAAAAGAAGAAGAAGAGGAGGAACTAACAACCCCTATTGGGATACTTAGATCTCGACAATCATCAACGAGATCACTAGAAGTACAACAACAACAACAACAACAACAACAACAAAAACAAGCTCGTGGTAAACTAGTCAATTTCCAAAGTATCGGTGAGTTTTATAATTTTATTCTTAAAATTGATTAAATTTTAAATTATTATTTATTTATATATTGTGATATTTGAGTATGTCTTTATGTTGAAATTTAGATGAAGATGAACCAGTAAGACAACCTTTTCCGGCAACGCAACTCTTAGTGGTAGAACTTTTTCACATGTGTGGTCGTATTTTACAAAGCAATCAACCGACAATCCGGATGTTTTTTTGTGCGCACTTGTCAAATTTTTGAAAGTCAAGGGGTAAAACTCTTAGTTTCATACGATTTCAACAAAGTTAGATACTTTTTAAGTTTTTATGCATGATAGTTATACTTTGTAAATCAAGAATGTATTAAAAATTCATTTATTGTGTTTTGTGAATATGTGTTAGGTGGTAGTACGGGATCTTTCAACAAACATTTGGCAAAGAAGCATGGAATCACAAAAGAAATTCATGTAGCAAGCGGCAGCGTGACCACAAGTGAAAGCCGACAGTGGACCGTGGACATTCCTGGCGGAGGCATGCCTTTTAAATATAATCGTAATGAAATGATTGATGAATATTCTAAATATGTAATTTGTGATGAGTTGCCATTTAACCATTGTGAAAGTAAGACATGCAAATATTACACTAGAAAAAGTTTGCAACCACAATATAAGTAATCCCTAGGAACACTCTTAAACAACGCACAATAAAATTATATGAATCAAAGCGTTATGAATTAGTAGAAATGTTTAAATCTTTTAATGGCAGGGTTAGCATAACAACCGATATTTGGTCTACTCCGCCACATTTGGAACCTTATATGTGTGTAACAACACACTGGATAGATCATAATTGGTTTATTCAAAAAAGAATAATTGCTTTTGAATTAATGCCCAAAAGACATACTGGTGATAACATAAAATATAGATTAATAGAGATATGTAAAGAATGGAACTTGTTAAGTAAGATATTTTGTTGTTCTACCAATAATGCAACCGCCAATATTAAATGCATTGAACTTTTGTGTAACAAACTTGCTTTTAGTTTTATCCTTGGTGGTAGATTATTACACGTACGTTGTTGTGCTCATATTTTTAACTTATCTTGCCAAGCAGGTATTAAAAAACTAAGTGATTTATTAGATCCCATTAGAGACATAGTGAAATGGTTTAGATTAGGACAGGTAAAGAGAAGATATAAAAAATTATGTGACCATTATCACTAAAAAGGAGTATATTGGTCATTAGATACTCCTACACGTTGGGGCTTAACCCATGATTTATTAAAAAAAAGGCTATTGTTTATCGTCAGGTTATAACACAACTGTGTATTGAGTGTACGGATTTTACTACCAATCATTAGAGCGCCCGCCTAGTGATGTATATAATTATGTTGGAAATCGTAAAAAGCTTTTAGCAGATCTTTATGATCACTATTCTAGTAAATATAACCCAAGTCACGATATGTTTAGGCGTGCTAGCGTCTCGGCACGTCCCACTTATTATAATCTCATAATAGTTAACATAATAAGCCAAGATGATAGTTTTGTAGGACCATCTTCTTCCACATCCACCGTTTCATATTTAGAACTAGATAATTATCTTAAAATCACTTTGAAATTGAACAAGGTAGTCATAATATTTGGTGGAAATAAAAATCAATAAAATTCCCCATATTATCAAGAACCGCAAAGGATATCCTTGCAATTCCTGCTTCTACTATTGTGTTGGAGTCTGCTTTTAGTGCAGGTATAAGAGTTCTAGATGAAAAGAGATCTCGTCTTTCTCCACATACTATTTAAATATGTGTTTGCAAGAAAAATTGGGATCAAGTAGAGGTTCGAACACAAGAACTCAAAAACGATGATTATCAAGGCGATGATGATCCATGGACGATAATGGATACATCTGCATCATCGTCGGGAGGAGAATCAGCGGAAGCATCTAACCAACAAGATGATGATGACGAAGACGAAAAGAATCATGAATATCGGACAACGATCAATCAAGATTTAACAACTACAAATAAAAGGTATGACAAAGAACTACGTGGGCTTTGATTGCTTCGGGATACGTAGGCAGCTTAGTATTCCTTTGGGATACTAGGTTCAAGTCCATTTTCTCCCTTTTTTTTATTAATCATCTTTATCTTTTCTTATTAATTTATTTTTTTGTCCTTCTTTTTAGTAAATATTTTAATAACGATGACAAGCAATGAATTTCGCTAATAATCAAGTAATCAACAAAGGTGCGTCCGCATTATTATAGTATTTTTCTATTATATTTAAAGGAAAAATAAAAATAGAATTGATGGTCCGGCCCGCCTGACCCGGGAGTTGGAACCGCCTCATGAACCGCTAAGAAACCATTTGGAATAGCCCGGAACCGGAACCGAAAACGTTCTAATCAAGTTCCAGATGGAACCGAAACAGAATTGGCCCAACCCGGACCGTGGCTTCACTAACTATAGCTATTCAAATGTGATCGATGTGAAAATACTAACCAAACCCAAAAGTTATTTATCCATTTTAAAAATGTCTCGATTTTTTATTAGTTGACCGATCCTTACATGATCACAACTTGTATGCATTTGGACTGGATGATAACTAAAAAAGAAAAATTGATGTCGAATTGTGATCAATGATAACTCAAGTTAAACCTAAACGTTACTGCATTGAGTCATAAACCAAAAAACAAACCATAATTCCATGGAATTTATTAGTAATTTCAGTATATCAAATGATTTTCAACATTTGTTTTTATACAACTATTAAGTTTATTAAAATTAGACCGTATAACTGAGGTTTCTAATTGTCTAAATAATAATATTTCAATGTTAAAAAATTGCATGTTTATATATTTATAAAGTCATCATATCATATCATGATATACGTATTATTAGTAAGCAATTAAAAACACTTAATGAAAACTAAGAATAAAAGTAAATAAGGATGTAATGCACTAAAGCGAGGATAATGTGATCAATAAGCTAAAGAGGCATAGGCTAGGCTTTTTCACCAAAGTAGTGTTTACTAAATTTCAACCTAAGGTCATGGATGTTTTGTTATGGAGAAGAACGTATCGTAAATACTTATGTTCTCTCTTGAGCAACAAAAGCTTCCTAAAACATACTCAACTACCTATTCTCATAGAGCTAAGTATGGAGGATTCATAGAGGGAAGGTGAGGAAAGGTGAATGACGGTGAGGTAATGAACAGAACAGAGCAAACTGAAAACATGGAGCAATCTGATTTTCCCCACCTACACGTGGCATAAGCTAAAAAACCATTGTTTATTATATGGGAAAATGAATAGGGTAGACAAGTTGCTTGTAACTTTTTACTCATTTATCTCATTAGATTTTCATCAAAGAGAAATAGAGTAATTTTTAAGAAAATGATAATAAATGAAGAGAGAGAGAATGGATTGTGTGGATAAAATTAAAAGAGAGTTAAAATGTATGGATGAGATTAAAAAAAATAGTGGGTCATTGTCCAAAAATAGAAATATTGTAAATTAAGGGAGACTAACCAAAATAGAAAATGCTGCAAATTCAATGAGACGAAGAGAGTAGTTGATACTCGCTCCAATTCACTATTAATGTCCCATGTACTTTATGCGCTATATCTAATGCACTTATTCAATCCTTAGTATCTCTAATTGTACATAATTAAAAGTTATGAAAAGTTGATATAAATAATTCTTGCATTGAGACGAATCAAACAAGATCCCACTTGACTATGTTTTAACTTATAGATTAATAATAAATACAAATTAACAATAAGAGATGATTAGTATCCAAAAAGCAAATAGAACATTAATGGTGAATTGGAGGGAGTATATAATAGATAGATTAATAGATTATAAGAAAATATTGAATTTTACTATAGTGTTACTTGATAACAATTATGATTTTGTCAATTTATCACAAATTTTGTGTAATAACATTTTTTAACTACCTTATTAGACAATCAATTTTATTCTTAGAAAAAAAAAATAAATACGGGATGCATATTACAATATGAATAGGAGTAAGTTTAATCAAATCAAATTTATTTGGAAATGTGGCACAATTTTATAGGCAAAATTTTTGAAATTTTAATTTTATTTATTTTTTTTATTACTTTATTTATTTTATTATTAAGTTTTTTTTTTGTGAAAATTTGCAAATTACTTTTATTGATTAGGATTTTGTGTTATTATATCATCTATCTATATATACATTATACTATAACAAAATACGGATGACATAAGCAAACACAAAAAGTGATGATTTGTCAACTTCCTCCATTTATCAAAGATAATGTCATTATTTGCTAATAAAGTGTCTAAGTGGGAATTATATGACTTATCATTTTATTAGCTTTTATTAAATTGTTTGAGTGGGATGCATGTGACTTTTCGTTGCCCAATACACAATAATAATTTGCTAGCATTCAATTTGGAAAACAAAAAAAATTTATTCTTTGTAATAATAATTTGCTAACTTTTATTTTAAAAACAAAAAATAATAATTTGTCACTTACAATCTTATAGTGATCAATAAAATAATTGAGCTAATTACATGGGTTGGTTTCAACACTGAGATAGTCTTGTCTCATACAAGACAAGCTATTTTTAATTTAATATTTTTGTTATTATTTAAATTATTTTTTAATATATAAAAGTTATCATCATCTAAAATATTTCATTTAAATTAATATTGTAATATGTGTTTAAAATAATTTATTAAAATTAAAATTTATTTTTAACATAGTTTGTTATGCTATTGGTTACTAAGTAAAGATTAAAATAATATTAAAATAACATTTTTTAACATCATACGTAACTTATAAAAAAGTATTTTAAAAATAAAAAATAAATTAAATATTAGCTATTATAAACTATTAATGATTCATTAAAAATCAATAACCAATAATTTATAATTTATTTTTTTTATTTTTTCAAAATAATAAAAAATAATAAAACGAAAAAAAAATTGCACGGCAGAGAATTATCTAGTATCATATCATATCATATTAAGTTAAAACTCTATTCACATGTTGGGACAGAAATTGAAAGCCGCTTGAAGTTGTACTTAGCTCTCTGACTTTCTGCCATTTCTGTATCATCATGTTATTATTCTCACTCCCACTTTTGCAGTTTATCTTAATAAATCTATAATTCCTGGTGGCTTTGCTAGATCTGAACATGAAAAGAGAATCTGTGGAGATGGATCTGCTTGATATCAAAGGTCTCGGGCCATTTTTGAACAGATCTGAACATGATGCTGTTTGTAGATATATGTATACTCCTATCAGAGACCTTTTTTATTTTATTTTATTTTTTTATATGTATATTTTTGAATAGATCTGAACATGATGATTTTTGTAGATTTAAGTGTTATTTCATAAAATAACCCATGCATACTTGATTTGATGCAAATAAGATCTTACTTTTTGTTTATTAATTATTTTTTATTATTAAGGTAGACAAGGAAAACAGGATTAGATAAGATTCATAGAAATGAATGGTGGCGATAAATCATGTGGATGATCATTAAGAATAAATTATTGGTTCATGTAGCCGGCCTTTTTCTTTTGGGAATAACGTTTCGAGATTGTTGTTGGTGTGAAATTTGTGTGGATGATTGGCAAAGTAAAATTTTTATGAAAATTTGAGGAAAAAACTTGTATTAGAACATGGAGCCTCGAAAGTGAATAAAGCTTTAGCCTTGGCATTGTTGTCTTTGGTGTGAGATTTTTATGGATAATTAGCAAAGTAAGAGGTTTATGAAAAATTGAACTCTATGTGAACTCGAGGAAAAAGCTCGTCTTTGAACACGGAGCTCATTAGAGTTGATAAAGCTTCAGATACCCAAACATTGTACTTATTTCTATTTGAGGATAATCAGTGGCTAGCTTTAAATCTACTCTCTATATGAGCTTGTTCAGCTTAGTCTTAGTCCCTTAGGTTGCAAGGTCGAGTCAATTGGAGTTGGTTTATTTGACTTTGTGTTCTACAAAAAAACTATGCCGAGCTATGTTCATTAATAAATGAGGCTGCTTAAGGTCTTTCCAACGTGTCAACTAGGTTCGGATTTTGTTATATTGGAGCTTGTGCTAGGCGATGCCTAAGATAGTCACTGGACATGCTCTCTGAGGAATTTGAGTTTAGATAACCTTTAACCTTTTATCACGTTTGATGATTGATACTCTGGGCTAAAGGGGAGTTGGTGACATGTGTTTATGGTACAAAAGGGGCATTTTAGGATTCGAGATTCCAATATCTCATTTGCTACTTGCTATTTATACTATGTGTTCATCTTTTACCAGCAGCTGAATGTCATTCTTAATTTACAACTAATTTAAGTAGTGCTGAGATCATGCTTAGTGTTTACTTCCTGCTCTGTGTTAGTTCATGCTTAGTGTTTACTTCATGCTCAGTGTTTACTTTCTATTTTATTTGGAACTTCCGATCAACTATATTTTTTTGTACTCAATTAGATCTTATTGATCTTGAAGTGTTAGTTCATAAGAAAATCTTGCATGATTGATCTGATGCAAATGAGTTTCAGATGTTAACCTTATTTTTAATGTATACAGGGCAAACAGGAGCACCGTACCTTCATCCTAGTAACCATCCTCCAATGCGGCATGGATATCAAGTAATAGTTCCTTCTTAAGCACTACTCCTCTCTCTTATTATTGGCCTCATTTGACGAAAAAAAACTCACATTTAGTTAAACGAGACAAATTATAAGTGACAGAGTAGTACCTTCATTGCATGCATACTTGACCTTTTAGCTTGTTGTTCATAATGTCATACCAAATGTATATCTGCAATGGCTGTAAACTGTACTGGTTGATAGTTGATATATATGGTTTGTTGCATCAATTGCTCCTCCTTTGCTACCACTTAACAAGTTAACAGAGATAGGATGGATAATTGAGATTAGTGTCATTTGGACTAGTACATCAGCTATTATTACTTCATCTACATTTGGTGTTGAACCACCTCCTTAGTAATATTGACAGGCAGACTATTATCAAATCATCATCATTAACTATCTTCCTCCATCTGAACATTCATAGGAAACAAACAACACAACTCACCCCACTTCCATGGCTCTTTCATTCCATCACCTTCAATCTCTCAATCTTCATACATCATTTCAAGTATTTTTCTCTCTCCTTCAAAAAACCTTTTTTTCTTCTCAATTTTATAAGGCTTTTTAATTGTTTCTCATCCTTATTCCAGATCTAGTGTTTTTATGTGAATCCATTATTGGATGCGGATAGTCGTACTTTTTTACTTGTGCTGGGTTTTTTGACTTCTTATTTGAGTGGGGATTTTTAGATGGTCTCTTGATTGGGTGGGCTAAATCATTTTTAAAATTTTTGATAGTTCGTTGTTGTAATGGTTTTCATTTATGTTCATGGTGTTTATTGGTAGTTTTAGGTTTGTTTGGTGTTTTTGGTGGTTCGATTTTGATGGTAGGTAGTTTTAGGTTGTTTGGTGTTGGCTGCGGTTTGATTATGGTGGTTGGGGATTTGGAGTTTGGGAGTTGTATAGGCAGAAATTTATATGGTGTTAGGGATGGTGATCTAGTGGTGTAGTCATCCTTGACGGTGGACTCTCGGAGTTGGCTATGAACTTACAGTGGTGGTTGATTTCACTGTTGGTGAATTGTGTTGGTGGGCCCATCTTTTTTGTTCTAGTGTGGTAACCTTACTAAACTAAGGGCATTTAAGTAACTCTGTCACTATGGGTGTTGTCTGTTTTATTTTATACCGAAAGCGTAAGGATAATTGTAGTACTTATTGGTCGACACAGGGAGACAACAATTGATATGAATTTAGTTCAACTAATTTGCAAGGATAAAGAGTAATTGTTGTGAATGAGTTTTGATGTTTGGTGAAGAACAATCAACAATAAATGCACAAAGAACTACCCAAAAACAGAGCACAACAACAATAGACAACAAACACAAGATTTATGAGGTATCTATGGATACCTCCCCCTCAAACAAAGATTACTTTCATTAATATACTCAACAATACATCAATGACAAGCCTCACAACCTTTGAGAATACTCTCTCAAAGAAAATATTGAACCTTTAATATCAATTTCACACAAGCAACCTAATACAAGGAAGAAAGAACTCTCATGGCTAAACCCTAGTTGTTTCTATGTATTAGGCTCTCCACACTTGTTCTAATGATGTTTTAAGACCCTTATATAACCCTAAGACCAAAGGGCTTAAAGCCCAAGCAAAACTGCAACAAAAACAGAAACTGACGCTGAGATGGAGATGTTGCTCGCTAAGTTCATGTAAAATCAAAATAGCAATGATATTCTCCACAACATTCCACAAATTTGTGCAAAAATTAATCAAGAATTGAAAATGTTGATATATGATTGAAATGCACACTTATCAGAGATCAGAAAATCAAATTCCACGATTAAATGCAATTCATAATTGATTATGATTTGTAATTGGAACAACAAAACAAATATTTAAAAGAATTGGAAACTGAATTCGTCCTTGTTATTGCCAATTCCAAACAAAATTGCAATATACTTGATTTTTGTAAACTTCACCAGAATGATGAAAATGTCACCTGTATTGCTGTGGGTTTCGTGTTTTATTCTTCGTGTCCCTCTTCTGCAGCCTTGCTCTGATACCAAGTTGATGCGTGAATGCCTTTAAGCTTTCCAAGATTCCACCTAGGTGTTCAAGAATGCGTCTGATGGTCTTGTTGAATACTCCAAACCCAGATACACCCTTCTGATCTTCAGGAACAGAAGGTTGACCAGAACAAATCCAAAGGATTGGTTCTGTGACTTGGACAGAAACATATTGGTCTACACTCAACCAATTGGCCTCTTCCTCACACTTGGATTAAGATTCACTCTCTCAATCTTTGTGGAAATTTGAATACACTCCTTGCTTCACTCACAAGGAACACACACAGGTCAAGAAATACTTCCTGTATTCCTCCTTTGAACAATTGTCAATGCAATCACTTTTGTGTTTATCGAAATCAAAATCAAAAGAAATATACAAATGAAGTGAGGATCCTTTATATAGGCCTCACAAGGATCTTAACGGCTATATTAGCCTAACTAACTTGCTTAACAAAATCAAGAATGCACGTGCTAACATATGCACAACAAAATAGAATTAAAAGGCTTATTTTTGTTTGCTGACTGAACTAGCCTTAACCTACTGATTGTACACCTACTATTAAAAGTGTCCTGGATCCTGCTGTGCTTGGGCCGTGAATGGTGGTTGATTGGAGGGTTGTTGCAAGGTTGGTTGTGCTCTTGTTTTGCTGCACATGCTCATCAGCAGGTACGTCAGAAGGCATCTCAGGGGCTGGTCCATCAGTAGGTTCCTCATCAGTGTATGCTTCTGCTTGTGTTGTTTGTGATCCTATTGCAAATGGATCAATAAGAAAACCACCAGTCTCAACTGAAATTAGGGCATTCTCGGCCGAGAGTGGGCGACTTCGACCGAAGCCCATAGAGTCTCGACCGATGTTGTAAGTGATTTTATTTAAAAGTTTTTCTTTAATACAGTTTGTAAGATTGCATTTTTAATATTTTTAATGTTTTTCTATAATTCATATACTCTTGCCGTTCTTGCTCATTTGAGCCTTGAGGTTCAATGAAACTATTTAGTTATGGTGAAAATCCAATGATTTAGGTTAGACTTCAGAGTGTTTATATGAATATCATCTAGATCTTTCTTCTTTTCTTTGTAGTATAGTTTGTTACATTGTGGTGCATTTTGTTTTCTTAAAAATTGTCTCCGTGTTTTGAATACTTCTGTTTGATTGTATTTTAGGACTTGATTGCATTTGGTGCCTTAGACCTACACCATATAGAGGACAAAGCATAATATGAAGTGATTAAAATTTTCTTTCTGATGCTTTATTTGGAGCTGCTGTAAAATTGTATGTCGTTACTTGTTAGCGTGTTGCTTTCTTTTGAAATCTCCTTTATGGAAACATATTGAACATCTTTGTATAAAACAATGGTGTTTGGATTCTATTTCAACCATTTTGTCCGATATTTTCAAGTCTAATGTAAGTGATTTTTCTTTGAACATTTTATGAATTATTGCGGAACATATTGCTAATTGATGAATTTTTTAGTGTTTCATTTATATATTGAACATCTTTGTATAAAACAATAGTATGTAAATATCTGTCAACTGCAGTAAATGACCACCAGGTCCCGCAAACAAGCAATTCCGACAAAACGTCAAAAATAAGCGCAAAACGGGATGCAGAACATCCACAAGAAATAGATTGCCGCTTAGGTACACTCTTTGTTTTAAAAAGTGCCCCTCGGGCGCAGGGTGCACCAAGGCGCTAGCCAAAACGCCTCATTCACTCCAGACGCAACGCATATACAAAGCGGTGGAAAAGGCGCGCCTAGAGCGCCTCATGAAGCTCGAGCCCTTTTATCAAATAATAAACTTTAGAAGGTGTAAAAAACTCATGCATATTACTGAATATGCCCTTCAAATTTAATGATGTAGAAGAAAAAAATTTAATTTTTTGCCCTAGAAGTCAGAATTGAAGGAAGGAAAAAACCTAAACTCTCTCTCGATTCTCTCTCAATTCTTACTGCTACTCCAGTTGCAAAAACGCCTCATTCACTCCAAGCGCAACACATATACAAAGACGGTGAAAAAGGGGCGCCTCATGAAGCTCGAGCCATTTTATCAAATAATAAATTTTAGAACGTGTAAAAAACTCGTGCATATTACTGCCCTTCAAATTTAAAAAACCTAAACTCTCTCTCTTGATTCTTGCTGCTGCTCCAGTTGCCATTGCTGCACAGTGCACATCCAGGTATGTTGCTTCTCCTATCTTCTTCTCTCTCGATTTTTTCTTCTGTTGATTTTTCGACGGCCATTATTCTTGCTTGCTGCTCGCCATTTTTCTCTGTCGAAACTTCTTGATTGTTGCTCGCTATTTGTTCTTCTGTGTCAATTTATTCAACCGCCTCTTTCTCCCTTACATTTTCTATTCTTGAATGTTATTCTTTTCTCTCTTATTGTATTCTTTTAAATGTCTTCTTTTCTCTGTCTGATTTCTTAATGTAATTTCAGTTGTATTCTTTTAATGTTATTTTATCCTCGACGTTTTTTTTCTTTTAATGTTATATGTATTCTGTTGTATTGTTTAGGGTTATTTCTATCATTATTTCAGTGTTAATGTGAAATGCAGCACAGAATTGAGCATAAGTCAAGATATGGTCAACATTATTGTGTCTAAATAGCATAACTGCATAACATTATTACCCATTTCTGTGTCGGGTTGTACGGAACACAAGAACTCAGATGTCCAAGACTCAAAGGACATGTGCCAAATATCCATCCATCCCCCCAACCCACATGTATCCATCAAAGCAGTAAAGGACTCAAGGAGATTCATTCTTTCCAAAATATTAGTACAAACAAATCGGGTTTGTTGAATACCTCTTTGTTTGAATGCTTGAAACTTGTCGAATTGCTCTTGAGATTTGAAGATGACTTTGTGGAACTGAGCATCGTACCAATCTCTTGGCCCGGTTACTCGGGCCTCACATCCTCCTCTATTGCAGCCCTTCTGGAACTACTAGCAGCGTTGCTTTTTGACCCACCATCTTTACCCTTAGTGCGCTCCCTTGTAGATCTAGACCTTTTGTCTCTAGCCATGGTAGAAGTTGGGGATAGTAGAGAAAGTGGGAAGATGAAAGATTTGAGTGAGAGAGTGAGAATGGAAAGAGAAAGAGATGTAGTTGTGAGAGTTGACTTTGAGGGTGGTTAGAGTGGTGGTTTGTGGTGGTTTTATTGATTGTGAGAGTGGTAGTAAGATGTTTAGAGAGAGAGAAGAGAAATCGGATTTGGGTAAGAATGAGAAAGGGTGTGAAGTTTTGTGAAAAAGGGCGGATCTTTCTGTATAAGGGTCAGTCTCGACCGAGACTGGGTTGGCTTTGGCCGAAGTTGGCTCAGTCTCGGCCGAGATTAGGGTAGCTTCATTCGAAATTTGTTGTTCTGCAAAAGATCTTGGTGAAGTTGGGGTTGATCTCGGGCGAGATCTGTCACTCTCGGTCGAAGTGGGTATGGTCTAGAGCGAGACTATCCACTTTTCTATGCAACAAAAATTTCCCACACAGGATAAGTCTCGCTTGAGATTGTTTGACTTCGGGCAAAGCCGCGGTAATCTCGGTCGACATTAGGTAAAAATTGATGCACCCAAATTTCAAACTTTCACAAAATTATACCCACAACTCTCAACTTGCTTCTAAAGTTCCTCCTTAGGCCATAGGTACTTTAGAAGTATACCCAAATTTCAAGACTCAAAGAATGTACATATGCGGGTTGCCTCTCGAAAACGTTATTTTTAACGTTGGTAGCTCGATGAAGTTGCTAACACTCAAGAAGCCTCCAATGGGGCAAGGAACAATGTCTTCTTGCCTTCAATCTTTGAACCAACCACATAATGCTTAGCTCGGTGACCATTTACCTTGAAAGTACCTCTTTCACCATTAATTTCAAGTGACCGATAAGGAAAGACCCTAGTTACGGTGTAAAGTCCTGTCCATCTTGATCGCAATATCCTAGGAAATAGTTTCAAACAAGCATTGAACACAAGAAGCGGGTCACCAACCTCAAACTCGCATTTAGAAATACACTTGTCATGCCACACTTTAGTCTTCTCTTTGTATATCATTGAGCTCTCATAAGCATTCAATCTAATCTCCTCAAGTTCATTGATGTCTGAGAGACGGTTCTCACCAGCACTGTTAGATCAAAATTCAAAGCCTTGATAGCCCATAACGCTCTATTTTCACCGGTAGGTGGCATGCTTTACCAAACACAAGGCGATATGGAGTGGTCCCTATAGGTGTTTTGTAATTCGTCCGATAAGCCCAAAGAGCATCATTGAGCTTGTGTGCTCGAGCTTTCCTTACGCGAGTCATGATCTTCTCAAGAATAGACTTAATCACTCTATTAGTTATCTCCACTTGCCCACTTGTTTGTGGGTGATAGGGCAATATAAAACGGTGATGAACCCCATACTTCTTAAGCAAGGCCTCGAACTTGTTCTCGATGAAATGAGTAAAACTATCATTAATAGGGATCCGGGGCACAACAAAACGGGAAAAGATGGTATTCTTGAAGAGTTTGCACGCCACTCTAGCATCATTTATTGAAGTTGTAATAGCCTCCACCCATTTGAACACATAATCACAAGCCACCAAGATATACTTGCTGCCATAAGAAGAAGGAAACGGGCCTTGGAAGTCAATCCCCCAACAATCAAATATTTCAACCTCAAGAATAAAGTTGAGGGGAATCCTATTTCTTTTGGAAAATTTCCCAACCCGTTGGCATCTATCGCACGCTTTGATAAACTCACGTGTATCACCATGTACATGTAACATCCACGAAATATGAAGGCAAAGGCTAACTGTAATTTAGTATTAATCAAGCGGAAGCTCACTTTTGCCAGCACAATTAAAGGGGTTACTTAAAGGTTAAACCAATATCAAAGTAAAATACTTGAACCAAAACCAAATCAATATAACAGAAGTCTTAAATGTCTCAAAATAAAGGAAAATTACAACCAAATTGAATTGAAGTTCATAAGTTCAAACTTACAACTTTAAATAATTCAAATCTTTCTAAGATGTCTAATAATATCTCTCAAATTCATAAAAGCTAACTTAAGAACATAATGAAGATAATGAAGTCGTACTCCTACACAAGTCCAATCCTGACTTCTCCTCTAACACTTCTTCGAGGTTGATGCGAGTATGGAGTGCGATGATCCAAGAACCCCCTTAAAGCCTTCAAGATTGATGCCACGACCCCTCGTGACACACAAAGAACAGATAAAACCTTCTGTTTTGTATGAAAACAGAAGGGTGACGAGAACAATTCGGATGAATGGTTCTATGTCGTGGATGGAGACAATGAATCTTCACTCGATCCCTGGCCTCCTCCTCACACTAGAGTCGAGATTCACTCTCTCAACCTTCGTGGAAATGACTGAATACTTCCTTGCTTCACTCACAAAGATGATACTCAGGATTGTAATTGCACCAATTACTTGAATAAGATTTTCATTAACCAAAACTGAATTTTATTACAATGAGCATGCCCTTTATATAGAGCTTTTCTTAACGGCTAGTTGGGGAGCCTAACAAACTTAACTACCCCGTGCCTATTTATTAAAACACGTGCAAACAAGAAAATAAAACAGAACAAAAAAATAGCCTAAGTGTTCTGAAATCAGCCACTATCAAACAGCTGGCGAACACGTGACCTTGGAGCTGATCTTGTGGGTTTTGTGAGGGCTCTCTGTGCTAACTCTGAGTCTTGGCTTCTTCTTTCATGTCTAAAGATGCCATTCTTTGAAATCCCATGCTCATACACACACCAGGCTAGACGTTCCAATGCTCGCAAGGTGGGCTGCCAGGCAGGTCGATGTCTTTGCTGTTCTGTTGCTTGCTGACCTGGGAACAGCCTTTTGTTCTGTCTGATGTTTGCTGGAAGGCTTCCTTGTGTTTCCTCTTGCTCTTGCCATGCTTTCATGTTCATGTTTAGTCCATCTTGAAGTTGATCTCCTTCCTTCAAGCTATGATCAGCATGTTTAGTACATGGAGGTTCAATGGGCTTTATTAGTGCTTTGATACAATTATGTACGTATTTGATATTGAATTGTGAGCTCTTCATAATTGCATCAGAGGTGGCATGGGGATTACTCTAAAACAAAATCATTGAAAAACACACAAAAGCATAGTTTCAGCAAAAAGGCCGAGTATTCAACACTAGTGTCCGTCATGTCATAAAACTTTTGTTTGAGATAATTAAATCTTGAAATCATAAAATCAATTTTTTTGTTTTTACTCAAATCAATGGTTCAAAAGCTGCTCAGTAACTTCCAAAACAATATGGTTTCTTATTAGCAGTATATATTATTTAGCTGAATGGTACTAACATTGAGTTCATTCTATGACTCTTTTGGTAGGCGATCCACCATTCGCGCGCGACAGACTAGATTCTAATAGAATGGTATTGTGTTAAAATCAGGCATAACCTTTGTTATGCCTAACCACATACACAACCATTGTTGTGACGAATGTACCCAGCACTTTCATTTGTTCATATATATACATCATTCATATTACTTTACTTGATATTCAACATTTTCACCACTTGGTATAAACATGCTTTTCATTGTAGTATCATGACTTATAATTGTAAATATTTTTCCATGCGGTCAACATGTTTTGGTAAAACATAATTCATAACTTTTTCACATGGGATTAAACATACTTGCTTGTGAAATCATCAAACACATCATGTATAAATACTTGTATTATATTAGGGCATCACTACAAAGAATGGAAAAAAAAACATCTTTTACAACTTACTTACAAACAATACAATTTCAAGGGATTTACTAAAATGTTTTTAAAGACTTGATTCAACTCATTTCAAGTAAAATAATAAAATTTCAAATAGTTATGAATTTGATTCAAAACAACCAAAATATTTTTCATATATCATATATTTATTAAATAAAAGATTTCATAGAATTAACGATTTTTCAAAAAATTTGCAATTTATCGGTAATCAAAACAACAATTTATAAAAAGAAAATAAAATAATACTCCAACAATTAATTACGTTTATCATATTTTAAATAATTAATATAGCCATTTTTACCAATAAAACGATAAAATTCATTAAAGTCCATTAATGTCCAAGAGAATTAATCTAAGGGTTCTAATATCTACCTACTGTCCATATTAGTGTCTCATTAAAATTACAAGTCAAAATGATTGTAACCGTCCCGAATTATGAAGGCAAACACTAACTGGAATTTAGTATTAATCAAGCGGAAGCTTACTTTTGCCAACACAATTGAAAGGTTACTTAAAGGTTAAACCAATATCCAAGTAAAATACTTGAACCAAACTAAAGCAATATAACGGAAGTCTTAACTGTCCAAAATAAAGGAAAATTACAACTAAATCGAAATAATTCCAAAGTTCAAATTACATCTTTGAAATATCCCAAACCTAAACTACTAAACTTTAGTCTCTCAAATACAATAAAGAGATCTAAACAAAAGGGAGTCATACTCCAACTCGAGTTCATCTTCCGCTCGCATATTAATTCTCCGTCGAGGTGCCATTGGGGTTTACTCTAAAAACAAAACCATTGGAAAACATACAAAGTATATTTTCAGCAAAAAGGCTGAGTATAAACACACTAGTGTTCGTTAAACAAGTTATTAAAACTTTTTGATTTGAGTGAATTCATTTTGAAAAATGCTTTTTCATTTGATAAATCATATTATCATTCAAACTTAGTTCAATGGTTTTATAGTAATTCCAAGTTTTCATTTTTCATCATAAATCATAAGATCTTAATGGATCCAAATTAATTTCAATTTCATATCATAAGTTTGCATGGGTACTCTATGAGTCATCATCTGACTCGTTTGGTGGTCGGTTTACCGTCCGTGACATGTCCGGCAAGTGTAACACAATGGTATGGTGTACAATACGCGCTTAGCATTGGTGAGCCGTTTAATCATGCACACTACATTTGTTGTGGCATATGTACCTTCCATTTAGGCTAAAACATTTTTGTATACAATATATTTCTTGGAATTTCAATAGCCTTTGAAAGTCAAAAAAAAAATATCAACTTTTTCCGTATGATAAATATATTTTATTTGCAACATAGCAAAACCAAATCATAATCTTTCCCACCTGGGTAAAACATGCTTTAGCATAATCATATCATCAAACATAACCTTTGTATTATATTGGAGCATCACTAACATGTATGAAAATGCATCGAAATAAAAAGTAGTTAAAATTCAATATGGTTTTTCAAGGAAACCACTAAAATATTTCGTTTCAATCTTTCTTAAGTAAAGTAAATATAACTTACAAGAGTTTTGAAATTCATTCAAAACAACCAAAATATAGTTCACAAGTTTATAAAATCATTATGATAGAAAATTCATAAAACACTCTTTTCTCAAATACTCGGTAATTTTGTCGGTAATAAAATCAATAATTGATTTACAAAATACATAGTAATTCTCCAACAAGGCCCAAATTAATTTAGTCTTTATAAAACCTTATTTATAATGAATGAAGGTTGTCCCATCAGATTATAATTAGTTATACCAATTTATAACGATTTTACGATTATTTTCGACAATTTAAGTATTTATCGTTATTTAAATGATGTCTTAAATCCGTAAAATTATAAATCATCTAAGTTAAACTTATTTTACACTATGAGGCAATAGGTTAATGATACAATTATAACTTTTTGATATAGGTGTATCTTTACTCAAATTAGATTATCGATATTACACCTTTTAATAAATAAATAATTTCTATTAACTTGATAAATTAGTAAATAATTAATAATTTATTTCATAAAATTATACCAAAGTTCTGGAAGTCATATAACATGTTTATTAGGTCATTTGAACTTATATAAGTCATGTATGGCATCTTATTATTTTGTATAGACATATTATCGATAAATCAAATAAAATAGGTTTAAAATTATTTGAGTCCGAATTAAATAATATAAAAATTCGATAATGTTCTAGAAAGTATTTTAAGGGGTATAAAATTTTAAATAACCATTAAAAACCGTGTGGGGTATTTTTAATAATTAATGTCGTTATTTTACCGATAAAACGAATAGAATTTATTCAAGTTCATATATGGTCACGAAAATCTATATAAATTTTCTAACATGTATCTACTATTTATATAAGTGTCTCATAAAATTTTCATGTCCAAAAGACGTTATTTAGTATTTATTTTATATTTTATAGTTTTCTAGGTAACCGATTATTAATAACCGAGTAAAAATTATTAAGGTCCTTAAATGTCAACAAAAACTTCCCAAACTTTTAACATATAGCTACTAGAAATTACTTTTAAAATGCATTTCAAATATTTTCCAAGTCCATATAATCATTTCCATCACAATTACTTTCACAAAGTATTGTTAAACATGCCTTTAAACATACAACAATTCATAAAATCGACATGTATAATGCCCACAATAATAATACATGTGATAAATCATTCCATACTCAAAATTATCATTTTGATATCATTTTTCAAGATTTAAAAACTTCTCTTTGGGAATTTTATTTTTTAAAAACAAGTTCATACACAAACTTCCCCAACTTGTTCTTAAATCCTTTAAAAATCACCCCATGTGACATAACTTGACTCCAAGCCTACATAAATATTCCGTAAACTCCCATGTAAGCTCCGATAGGTTATTAGAAGTGGTTTCAACTTTAGGTTCTTGCCCTTCAAGTCTCAACTCCAACTCTTCACCTAAACATATTGCATTCATACAAAAATCAATAATAATTTTGGATTTCTAACATGCACTTAAGTTTTCTTAGTTAGGGTTGTTAAACTAATACTTGTGATGATTTGAACATATTTGGAGTATACTTATTATGTTGAGTAACATACTTAGTCAAGTCCCATAATTTTACTTAAATCCTTTTAAGTAACAAAATTATATGTTTGTGGACTTACTTTTTTTTATGGCCGATTTTTATAGATTTATAAGTGATGATTTTCTTAGTTTTGGAGATAAAATACCCATTTTATAATGATCTTAGTTTATAGAAAGATTCATGTAAAAAAAATATTTTACATGAACAAGTTTTAACAAAAACTAGTGGAATAAAGAAATGAACATAACTTACTCTATACTAGGTGGATTTCTTCAAGTTTGGTGTCTATGGAAAGCTCTTGAGATGAAGATTATTTTTATGGAAGATTTGAGTTTATAAACATAAATTTTCAGAAGTTTTAGATGGGTTTTTTCAAGAAGATTTGATGAGAAAAGAAGATGTTTTAGTAGTTGAAACTTTGAAGGATTGTAGTGTTTGTTCTTGGATGAATTTGGGAGCAATTTGTTGTGGATTATGGCTGAATAAAATGTTTTGAAAATGAAGTGTTTTTCTTCTAATATTTGCCTCTTGCATGCTTATAATGATGCACAACCTTTGAAGAACAAAAGGGGTTTTGAATAGAACAATTTACTTGAGTATGTAAGTGTACAAAGACTAAAAAGAGGGGTACGGGTGCAGCAATGGGGCTGCTGTTGGGGCTGTTTTGGAGGTGATTTTTGTCTCAATTTGGTCTATTATGGTGTAAGAAAGATTTATCTAAGATAGTTTAAAGTTTGGATAAAAATTGTTCTACATGTAACAACTTATGTAACTTGTATTTCATGTCTAAAAATCACTTGTATATATGTATAAAATATTTAATTTACACTTGTATATATGTATAAAATATTTAATTTATCCCCAACATGGTAAATAAAGTTTTCGAGTAAGTATTATAATTATTCCGAAATGTTATGGGTAGTTGCTCAACTTTAAGTTTTACCTCCAAAGTTTATGTTACTTGTTACGATTCATTACTACGTTATGAGTTAACAAGTTTCTAATCATCGTAAAAATTTTTCAAATTACTACCATCACTAATTAAATAATAATTAGTAACGAACAAATATAAAAAAAAAAATTAGGCGCTAAAAAGGACTAGCGAATCTCATTAATAATGCGATTGTTTCAATGATGTCATTTAGTATTTTTTTTATATTTTTCCATTATACCATTTACCGATAAATAATAAACCGATTAAACAAAAATTCATCAAAAATTCTTAAATAATACCTATTGGCCGAAACTTGTTGGGTAATTAAAATGACTTTTTTCATAATTATTTTAATTAATAAGAATATATTTAACACCATTTTACATTTTATAAATAATTTAAGCATTTAAATAACGGTAAAACTCCAACAGTCAATAAACGCAAGGAAAAATCTAAATAAAATTTCCCCAACCTTTTAGTACTTGAATATGCTTAGAAAATATTTAAAAACTATTTCTCAAAACCACATAATTTTGTTCATCATAATTTTCATAATTAAAATATTTTTAAAATTTAATTTTAAGCACTTGTACACTAAAATAATTCATAAAAATCATAAGTATGAAGCCCACAATTATAGCACACATAATAGCTCATCATAAAACATATATTTACCAACACAAATAAATATACAACAATTTTCATATCCTTAAGAACAAAACTTGGGAATTTTCAAAACAATTATTTTATAAAAGTTCCCAATTTGTTTTTGATATATACTTAAAAATCATCCCATATAACTATACCTCGATTCTTAGCTCCAAAAGTGCTCCTTAACCTTCGGTCCAACTTCTTAAGAACTAAGATTCAACTCCTTTGCTACAAACATTTTCAAAGAACCCAAAAATAGCATTATTTTCAGTTCTTTCTATGTAAGTTAATGAATTTTCATTTCTAACTAAAAATTGTTAAATTTTTTTACCCTTTGATATTTTGTCACTTTCGACATGGATTAGTCTTGAGCAACACTTATTGAACAAGTCCCACAACTTGAAAGTTTTTGGCTAGGAAACAAAGATAGGAGATTGTAAGTTGATGGAAGAAAAATGTTTCAAATTTCCTTTTTTTGGCCGAAATTTTAGGACTTCTTAGTAGATTAATTTTCTTAGTTATTATGATGAAATACCCATTTTATATTAATCTTAGTTTATAGAAAGATTTCATGTAAAAAGAATTTTACATGAACAAGTTTTAACAAAACTAGTGAAATAAAGGAATGAACATAACCTACTCTATTCTTGGTGGATTTCTTCAAGTTTGGTGTGTATGGAAAGCTCTTAAATTGAAGATTATTTTAATGAATGATTTGAGTTTCTAAACATAAATTTTTAAAAGTTTAGATGGGTTTTTGAAGAAGATTTGATGAGAAAAGATGGTGTTTTAGTAGTTGAAACTTTGACGGATTCTAGTGTTTGTTCTTGAATGAATTTGAGTGCAATATGTTGGGGCTTATGGCTGAATGAAATGGTCAGAAAATAGAGTGTTTTGCTTCAAATATTTGCCTCTTGCATGCTTGTAAATGATGCACCAGCTTTGGGTAGAACAAAAGGGGTTCTTGGGTAGAGTTTCCAGTTTGTGTATGTAAGTGAACAAAAGGCTAAAAAGGGGTTTGGGACAGCAAAAGATGGCTGATTGTTAGGGCTGTTTGGAGGTGGATTTTGTCATTCATTTGATCTATTATGGTGTAGGAAGGTTTATCTAAGATAGTTTAAAGTGTGGGTAAAAATTGTTGTGCATGTAACAAGTTATGTAACTTGTATTTCATGTTTAAAAATCACTTGTACATGTGTATGAAATATTTAATTTATTCCCAACATGGGTAAATAAAGTTTACTGGTAAGTACTATAATTATCCCGAAATATTATGGGTAGTTGCTCAACTTTAAGTTTTACTTCCAAAGTTTACGTTACATGTTAAGATCATAACTACGTTACGAATTACCAAGTTTCTAATCATCGTAGAAAATTTTCAAATTACTACCGTCACTAATTAAAAAAGAATTAGACGTCAAATTCGTGATTAAAATGAGATTAATTTCTCTGCACTTGGCAAAAAGAAACCGCACTCAAGTACCTTCGTTGTGGTTTTATAAGAAGTTGCATGACCACCACAAGGTAGGCTATGATAATGGACAAGAACGAACTCCATTTTCTCCTGGGTAATACACCTTCAAATCATACCATCCGAACACATGAAAAAGAAGAAAATCATCCCAAAAGTAAGATTTGGTATCATGAAAGAACATCTTTTCATAGTAATTGAGATTGTGTGGTATGCCTCCACTAGCAAGATAATTGACAATGTCGGCATATCAAGGATCACCGAAAGAGGTGATTATAGAGAACAATTGATCGTCAGGAAAAGAATCATCAATAGAAAGCTCATCGTGAGATGACTCCAATGTTAGCCTAGAAAGGTGATCGTTTATTACATTCTTGGCCCCTTTCTTATCCTTGATCTCCAATTCAAACTCTTGGAGCAACAATATCCATCGAATCAACCGGGATTTGGCATCCTTCTTGCCAAGGAGGTACTTGAGAGCCGAATGGTCGGTGTGAACAATGACCTTCGACCCGATCAAATAGGAACGAAACTTCTCCATGGCGAATACTACGGCTATCAACTCTTTCTTAGTTGTGGCATAATTGAGCTAAAGTTTTACTAGCGCAGTATATCGCGTTGAGCTTCCCCATCTTCTTTTGTCCAAGTACCGCACCTACCGCATAATCGCTTGCATCACACATGAGCTCAAATGGTAAGCTTTGATCTGGCGGTTGTATGATAGGTGCGTTATGAGTACCTGCTTAATTTCTCAAAAACTTCCAAACATTCATTAGTAAAAACAAAAGAGGCATCCTTGACTAGAAGCTCAGTTAGAGGTCGCGCAACCTTAGAAAAATCAGGAATAAATCGCCTGTAAAAGCCGGCATACCCGAGAAAACTTCTTATACCGTTCACATTGATAGGTGATGGAAGTTTCTCAATTACCTCAACCTTAGCTCTATCCACTTCGATGTCTCGATATGACACAACATAGCCCAAAACAACCCCAGATTGGATCATGAAGTGACATTTCTCACAATTTAGCACTAGGCCGACTTCTTCACATCTATATAACACTTTCTCAAGATTAGCTACATAATTATCAAAGGTATTACCATGGACCGAGAAGCCGTCCATAAAAACTTACATGCATGACTTAACAAAATCAGAAAATATAGTGGTCATGCATTGTTGGAACATGTTGGGAGTGTTGCACAATCCAAATGGCATTCAGCCATGAGCATAAGTGCAAGGACAAGTGAACGTGGTCTTCTCTCTATCATTGGGATGGACCGAGATTTGGAAAAATCTAGAATATCAATCCAAATAACAAAAGTAAGAATGATTGGCAAGTCTTCCAACATTTTATCAATGAATGGAAGGGGATAAGTGGTCTTTACAAGTTGACGTGTCCAATTTTCAATAATCAATACACATACGCCAACCCATAATAGTCCTAGTGGATACTAGGTCTCCCTTGTCATTTTCAACAATGATCATACCCCTTTTCTTAGGTACGACTTGGACAGTGCTAACCCACTTATTATCGACTATTCGGTAGATAATTCATCACCTCTTTTTTCACTACCACTTTCATATTTTGGTGTTCAACCAATAGGTGGGCCCAGTGTCACATGATTCGGTGGTTTTACCCATGAATCACGATTCGGTTCAATCGACCCGAACCGGGCTTCGTTTGCCGATTGAATCGCCTTGATGAGAGATTTAGATCGCTGGCGACAACGTTCTCGTTTGCAAAGATAGAAGCTTTCTCCAACTTTAAGATTTAACACCAAGAAAAGAGAAGAAAACTGAAAAAAATTGAAAAGAAGAAGAGAGAAGGACATAAAATAAAGAGAGAGAAAACTTACATGAAGGCTGAAGGCAGGAAGGCTCATGTTCAGCCGCCCTTCTCTAGGGTTTTTCTGTTGTAAGTGTTTGCACTTTACTCTTGTCCTTCTAATTTAGACTGTAATTTTTTAAAAACCCTCCATCATATGATCAGTGGGCTAGGCCCAATTTAAAATACTCTCATCACTAGTCTTTCTTATATTCTTTACCTTTTTTTCTTTCTTTTTCCTTTTCTTTCCTTCAACGTTATTTGATTAGTGGGCTAGGCCCATTTTAACTGTTCTTTTTCTATTATTTAATGTCACATTATTTTTTAACCATAACATTATTTATAAAACAATACAATACAATTAACTTAATTTGATTACTACTTATATTTTTTACAATTAACGTAAAGAATACCTAAAAACTGAACGAAACAATCTAAGTGAACGAACAACAAATATGCCAACTAGCGAATTCACGAATTTGAATCCGTACATCGAATCAAATTGAATCACGAATCGTGTGACATTGGGCGGGCCTCATCCTCCAAATTAATGCGGTGAGTGCAATTATAGGGGCTTATACCCTTAATTTCATCAATAGTGTATCCAATGGCTTTACGGTGCTTAAACAGAAGGCCACACAAACATGTCAATTGATCATCATCAAGTGCACTATTAACAATAATAGGGTATGAGGAATTATCACCAAGAAAAGCATATTTCAAATTAGAAGGTAAAGATTTTAGTTCTACCTTGGGAGGCGTAGATCTCTCCCTTTTAACCTTCTCCATTGCATACACTTCATCATTACAGAATTGAGCATTCCCCAACACATCTTCCATAGGAGGCT
The DNA here is from genome assembly GCF_026212465.1 of Amaranthus tricolor. NCBI lineage: Eukaryota > Viridiplantae > Streptophyta > Magnoliopsida > Caryophyllales > Amaranthaceae > Amaranthus > Amaranthus tricolor. The sequence continues at coordinate 12,687,266 of NC_080060.1, read as the reverse complement.
CAAGCATCTCCTCTTCATCAACATTATCATCTAGACCCCAACCTTCATCAACTCCCAAGAGCAACTCTAACTCATCAAGCTCCTCTTCCCAAGAGGATTTAGGAGCTTCTTCTTCGATTGCTTCAATAGAGAAACATTGATCCATTGAGCTAGGGTAGCTTAGAGCTTTAGGTAGTTCAAACTCTACCTTGTCGTCACCAACCTCTAATGACAACTTCTCTTACTTCACATATATCACGGTCGTCAGTATGAAGGCATGGCCTACCAAGGATGATAAGAGTGTGGGTGTCTTCAAGGATATCCATTACAACAAAATCACAAGGGAAGACAATGTTGCGGACAAACGTGGGCACATCAATAAGAATACCTTTAGGCCGTCAAACACTCCTATCGGCAAGTTGAAGTGTCATGGAGGTTTGGGTGAGGGAACCGACATTCTTTAACTTCTTGAAAACACTCAAGGGCATAAGACTAAAACTAGCCCCTAAGTCACGTAAAGCTTCATCAATAGTGAGATTCCCAATGGTAATAGGAATAGAAAAGCTACCCGGATCACTGAGTTTAGGTGGGAGTTGAATAGGATCACCGCGCTGCATTGTTGTGTAAGATTAACTATCCCCTCGGTCTTCCTTCTATTGGTCATAAGATCCTTCAAGAACCTTGCAAAAGAAGGGATCTCTGAAACTGCTTCAAGGTAGGGAATCTAAAATTGTACATCTTTGACCATTTGAAGGATTTTCCTGTACCTCTTCTCAATTCTCGCCTTTGCTAGTCTTTGAGGGAATGGAGTCGGCGGGACATAAGTGGGAACATTTGTGGGGGATGCATCGATATCTTCAATGGGACCTTCAATCTCAACCTCAACAACCTTTTCCTTGCCCTTGCTTTTGTCCACAATCTTTGCATGAGGTGGTGGAGGTTTAAGTACTTTACCGCTTCTTGTGGTGATTGCATTCATTTGGTTTGGTCCCTTATCATTTTGCACGGTTTGTGTAGGGAATTGGGTGGAAGGGCGTTGAGAACTAGAAATATGTTGCCCCATTTGGGTAATTTGAGAATCCATCATCTTGCTCTCCTTTTGAAATTGGCCTAGGGAAGCTTCAAACTTGCCTATATCCTTCTTCATGTTGGCATTGAATTGGTTTTAAGTATTCATGAATTGATTTTGTGAAGCAATGAACTTATTTTGTGCCGACGTCATAGCTTCAAAAGCTACTCTCCATTCCTCCTTTTGTGATGAAGCTTGTTGCATAGGGGGACGATAAGGAGCTTGATATTGGGGCCTAGGTTGAACCCCAGAGGATTGAATGGTAATCTTGGGGCAATTTTTTGCTGTGAATTTTGCACATTGGTGCTCGAATATGACAGATAAGGCTCTTATTTTGGTTGTAGTTGTTACCGTAAAGAGTATTGACTTCTTCCGAAGCGTGTGTAGTTGTAGTGAGTGTTTGAGCCACAAGTGACACACTTTAGACTTAGGAAGAAAAAGATGAAGAACCCTTTTGAAAATCTATACTCAACTTTTATGAGTGCGGATATGGCCTTTATAACCTCTCCATCGGATTTATCGGAGACCCTTGAAGTAGAATCTCTTTCAGATATGGCCTTTATAACCTCTCCATCGGATTTATCGCTGACCCTTGAAGTAGAATCTCTTTCGGAAGACCAAGAAGATGAGTTTTGTGCGATAGTATCAAAGGGAGCCAAGAGTTGGTCTTCTGTCTTGTGACTCATATCTCCACCACATACCGCATTAATGGTAGACTGATTGAATGAGAAGCCATTTGGGAATTTCATGATGAGGACATTGGTGCAAGAGATCTTTGAAGCGCTCCCACGCTTCATAATAGTTCTCAAATGGACTTTGCTTGAAAGTTTGAATCTCCGTGCGCAATTGAGAAGTCTCCCTTGGAGGGAAGAACTAGGTAAGGAAACCTGTGGCAAGAGCATCCCAAGTAGCATATTTGTTGGCGAGCTCGGCCTTAAACCATGTCTTGGCTTTGCCCGTCAAGCTGAATGGGAAAACCCTCATTCGAATAGCCTCTTGTGTGACATTATTGATTGTGATTATGTCACACTACTCCAAGAAATCCGACAAATGGTCATGTGGATTGTCTAAAGGTTGACCCAAAAATTGGTTGTGCTCAATCAACTGGATCAAATGAGTGCTAAGCTCAAAATTTTCAGCAGTAATGCGTGGCTTCACAAATCACAATACATGAAGCAGTTGAGTGAGTGGGAGAAGGTCGACCTAATTTGCCAAATGATAAGGTATCGGCCATTCTTGGAGATGATGGTGGAGATGGTCCAGGTGATGTTTGTGCGGAAGATGAAACTGAGGGTGTTGGAGTAGTGATGTCCACCCTCGATGCTCTAGTTACCCTTCGCCTTCTTTCGGCGTTCAATCTACGGGCAGTGGCTTCGATCTCTGGATCAAATCGAAAGTTAGTGGACGAATGAGATCGCTAGCACATCCAAAAACAACGAAAGAAGCATAAATCCAGCAAAAAGGAAGCAAGAAGAACAAGAACTCAAATGCAAATGAGTAAATTGAACTTGTTAAAAATAAACCCTAACTATTAATAATGCTATATTTACAATAATTATTCAAGTATTAGTCTTATTTTGAAAATAGTTTGGAGTTTGCCAATAGTTTTGGTTTATTTTGAGCAAATGGACAATAGTTAGGTTATTTTTAATTTTCAAATAATTTTAGGTAAAACTTTTGGCCTTTCCACTGGTTATACAATTTTTTTTTTATATAATCCACATGATTTCCTTGATCTTTTTACTTTTCCATATGGTACACAAAAAGTGAAGTTTTTCGTTCAATTAAGCGATACTCATAGTTTGACTTACACTAATCTTAACTTGACTTTGATCAAACCTAACTAAACCAAATTAAAATTGAATAGTCAAATAAGTACTCATTTCGGCTGCATTTTCAAAATACATGCCCCATAAGGTTAGTTGAAAAAAATATCGTTACGTTGGATAAAAACGTCATTAATTGATCTTTTAGATTTTTAAATTATTCAAAGATTTTCTGATATATAAATTTAAAAATTAATGTTTATTAAGTTAGTTTAGATTATCATAGTTAGTTCAAGATTAATGAAGGTCAAACTATGATTAGTGCTTAATTTAACCAAAAACATCTTAACCTGTTATCCAACACCTAGAAAAGTAGAAGCTCAATATTACCAAGTAGATAAAAAAAACGTTTTTCTACCACGTGGAAAAAGTCGAAAAAGTATGTAATAATAGGGATTCGTAGATTAGTAGTGTTATTAGCACTTTAATTAAGGGTGTAACTAGTAGTATGTGGGTGTTATTAGCAATGTTCGCATTTTGGTATAAAAGGGGTATAAGGTAGGTACAGATCTACTACGGTGTCACTAACAGTACTAAGTTATATTCTCTTTGTTCATTTATTATCTTGCTACATACTTCCTCTGTCCTCGATTATAAGTTACAAAGAGAAAATTGATGTTTATTAAGAATAGTGAATGTTTTTGTTTTATAATGGTAGAATTAATGGTTAAAATTATGAGAAAGAATGAAAAAGTGAAATAAGTGGTTGAATATATGTGTGGAAAGTGAGATTCCCTTCTATTGAAGGAAAGGTAGCTTATATTTAAGTACAAACTTAAAGGAAAGTGTAGGTTATATCAAGGGACCGAGGAAGTAAGAGAGATCGACAATATTCACAACTCTTCCTTTTTATATTTTATTCTTAATCTATAATTTAAAACATTATCAAGTGGGATCTCGTTTGATTCCTTTCAAGGAAAATTTTATTAATAACAACTTTTTAGAATTTTTTACTATATATAATTAGAGAAATCAAGAATAGAAATATTGCTTAGCAAACATGTTTAGAAGAAATGTAGCAAGAGGGAGTAAGTAGCATGATCTGATAATAGAGAACAAATTTTTTTGTTGCCTGAGTTGGCGATTATAGGTCGAAGTCCCTAAATTCATTCAAAACCCCCTTTACCCTCATCAAGACATCCCTTTCCCTCCAAAGAACAAGTTAAGTTGAGCCATTAGTGTGGAATTGTTCTTATTTTGATTGTATTTTGTGGTGTGTCCATTAATATAACTTTGCTTTGTATTTTGCAGTGATTACGAATATGGAAGAAGTGCCAAAAATGAAAGCTGATAATGAATTTTACGCTGATTTAGATGCCAAATTGAGGGTATGTAATTTTGTATTTTTCTCAGCTTAAACCTATTCCTTCCTATCGATTTGATGAACACCATCAATTTATTAAAGTGAATAATTAGATGTTAGAGTATTTATAAGCATGATGAACAAAGGCATATGTCTTTAAAGGTTGTCTGGCCAAGACAAAATATATAAGACAACTATTTCAGAATGTGTGTGAAAAATAGTCAGAAGCTTTAGAAGGGTCGCTCAATCCACTCGCGCCATTCTACTCGACGCACTTGAGCCATGCCGCTGATATTTGAGTAAAAAAAAAAACAGAATGAAAAATCAAAGGGAGTTGATTATTGTGAAAATTGAAAATTTTGTTTAATTTTAAAATGAACAAAAAATAATGATGTTTCATTTATTAAATATGCATGAACTTCTCTTCTCTCTTTTGGTTTTTCGTTTTGAAGATTCCTATTTTAGAATAGTGTATTCTACTAGGTAATAAACGGAGTTGATTGATTCACTTTGGTGTCAATGTTTTAACATATCATTATTTGAAATTTGTATCACTTTTGTCATGTTTTTTCTTATTTCAGCTTTATTTTTAGATTTGAATTAAGAATATGTTATTGATCTCATGTAATTGATGCACAACCTATAGCTTAAGAATCAAATATTTCTATATTTGTTTGTAGGTCAAACTTACATGTCATCTAATAAGACATGAAACATCGAGAGGCATACAAATAATTCTGCCTCCAATTCAACAAGAATATTGTCAGTGTAGTTTTGCTGCAGCTGTTAAGGCTTTAGATTATCAACTAAGGCTGTTATATTCACTTACACCTAAACCAACCGAATTAGTCAATCACATAGGTGTTTGTCTTTTTGACCATGTTAAGTGGAGAAGTGACCTTAAAGCAAAATTTCCTGGAAAAACTCGTTGGAAACCTGCTGACCTTATAAAATCAGCAACAATTGATGGTGCTCCCCTTTGGAATGAGTTGAACCATTGTATTCAAGAATGCATGTTTGCTGACCCCTTAGCCTCTAAAGGAATGAAGTGGGAGGATACTATAAAGATGTTTTTGAATACATGCCCTGTGGTTGGAGTGTTTCAAGTTAGAAAGGATTATAAGATTAATGGAGATGGGATATACCATGGTTTGGGGGATCACATTGATGATATTCTTTTTTGTTTTGATGATAAGGGGAAAAAAGTTTGGGGCAAAGCTTATCATGCTGTTGTGCTTTTAGATTACATAGAAGTAGACGATGTATTGTATGTATATTACCAAAACTCAGATGGTGATCCTGAAAAGAGTTTATGTAAAAAAGGAATTTCTTTAATTCGTTCAAATCTCATTGTTGAGCTGATATACGGAGCATCCCTTCCTCCAGTACACCCTCCAGCTCTGATGCAATCATATGATCTACTTCAATACCTTAAAAGGGATGTGGATAAGGTTGCAAAACTCATGGATGAGACGGATAAATACATGAATAAAGTTATAGAACTGCGTAAAGCAATTGAGACGCATGAGAAAAATGGTGCATGGGAAGATGTAAAAACAAGTTTGAAGGAATGTGGAAAATTTATGGAAGAAATTGGTACTCATCGCCATAGCTTGCGTGGGTTTGCTAAGAAGTACTTTAATGTGGAGGATGCTGGGATGGTATCTTATTTGGACGTTATTGACACACTTAAGCATTGTAAAAAGTTCTTAAGCTTTACTGAAAGCTTCGAGGAATTTATCAACAAACGTACAGCTTTCACTCGATGGGTTTTCTTATATGGTTGAACTTAGCGTTGGCAGATATTGATCCATGTATGCTTGGATCAGGTCTTAATGCTATGTAAGGGTTGGACCATGATCCAATTATAAACAACCTACAATCCAAGACAAACCATGAAGAGCATAATTGGATCAACAACACACTTGCTGAAACTGAACTTACTGAGCTTAGCACGAAAACTAAGGAAGCCTACCTCCAAGCTGGACCAAGCATGAGTATCAAGACATGGCAAGTCCAGGAGGGAACAACAGAAGGTCTCCCAGCAACCATCAGACATAACAGAAGCTTGGTTCAAAGCCAACAAATAGCAGAACAGACAATCCAACAAATCTGCCGACCAGCCTACCTTGCAAGGGTTGTCCAGAGCTAACCCACGCATCTTGGAGGACATGGAGGGTAGAAATGGAATCTCTATACACAGACCTATCCAACAAGACCTTAAGTGCCTCCTAACGATCACAGTAAGACACCAAAAAAGGGATCTGAAGGTCCCCTGTCAGACAGATCAGAACTGGAAGAGCTGGAAGCATACTTAGCATAATTTCTGATTTCTGTTTCTGTTTTAAAACAAACGTGCCTATCACGTGCTCTTTAAAATGTGTTAGTTAATCCTTGTTATAGCCGTTATTTTTTTTTCCTTGGAATTCCTATATAAAGGGATCCTCTCATTTGTATGAAAAATACACAGATTGTTAATGACAAATTCCTTCAAGTAAATTGCCTTGCAATTTCCTTTGCCTGGGTGAGTTCTTTGTGAGTGAAACAAAGAGACATTCGGTTTGTTCCACGAGGGTTAAGAGAGTGAATCTTAATATTAGTGTGAGGAAGAGGCCAATTGGTTGATATAAGGCCAATTTGTTTCTATCCAAGGCACAGAACCATTCATCAGAATTGTTCTGGCCACCTTCTGTTCATTCAGAACAGAAGGCTTATCGTGTGGCGTTTGTTCAAGATCAATCTTGGCATTGTTCTTGGAAGGATTTATCAGGTTCTTTGAGTTTTCAACCCCATACTCGCATCAGATATATATGTAAAGATTAACATATGTAAAGACCTGAAGAAAACTCAACTTTGAGTCAAGTTTTGAAGTGCTACTCAATTTCTTCAATCTTTGAAAGTATTGTTTTGTAGGCTTTGAATCAGAAACAAAATTTAATATTTTTGCTGTTGAAAATTCTGTGAGAAATTGAAAATTGGTGGCTAATTTGAAGAAATCAAACATACCCAGTTTATAATATCTTTGTTGTTGATAATATCTTTGTTGTTTAATCTCTCTTTATGGTTGTTTTAGTGTATAATTTATTGATTGAGTCATTACTCAGTAGTAGTTATTTTTTCCTAACACAAACCACTAATCAAAACATTATAAACACATTAAACCCAAGTTTTCTCTCCTCCATTAGTTTCAACAACTGCAAACCTCTCCCCAATTCACCAACCTTTTACAGATGCCTGTATTGCCTTACAATAAACACATTTTTGCACCCAAATGCCGGAATTCAAAGCATCATCAAACAAATTAAGAACCATATGAAATTGAAGGGTATAAATCAAGCACTCAATCAATTTATTGAAAGCTTCATTAAAGGATCAGAAAAGAGTTTTCAAATTTCTGTTTTGAGGTTATTTGTATATAGCTAAAGTTCAGTTTTAGCTTCTAAGCTACAATTGACATTTGGTATATCTTCATTTTGTAGATAAATTGCTTCATAGTGGCTAGAATGCATGATTCTTTTTTTTCGTGAAAGTTCTTTTGTATATGGATTCCTTTCTAATAATTGATCTCTCTATTACTTATCACTCCTGCTGTCTCAAATGACTTGCTCCATTTTCTTTTGGAACAATGTTTAAGGGAGGGAAGTGAATAAGAGTGGGTGAATGGAGGCGAACTTCTAAGGTAAAGTTTTCCAAAAAGATGTATATAAAAATTTAATTGGAACTCCGAGAAAAGAAATATGTAGCAAGATTTTTGTAGAAAAACGAGCTAAAGAAAAGAGGTCAGTTCTCTGGGTTGAATATTAGCGAGAAAATCCTGTGGTATTTGTCCTGTAAATATTTGGTAATGGAGATGCTTATCTTGTATTGAGCATTTGAAGCTGAAAGTTTTAGTGTTCATATTCCCATATGTATTGAAGGTAAGTTTAAGGTAAACCAAAGATTGAAGTAAATGACCCATGCATTCATATAAGGTGGTCTACTTAAGACCAGACTGAGTTTTGTGTGGTCTGTGTATGTCTTTGACTAGACTGTCATATATGCCTGGTGATTAACTCTTATTTGCTGGATTCTTTTTATTTGTTTGTTGGTTGTCTTTTTTTTCCTCCTTGGTTTTGGGACTGATGTTGTAGCGCAACTGATGGAAAGTTCATAAATGAAATGGGATGGAGATCTTTTTATTGCTAGACCTTTCAATTCTATACCCACAAATTTTCAAGGTCAGCAATTTATCCCTGTTCAAGCTGGGAATTCTTCGAATTGCTCGTCTTCGTGTTCTGATGTTCTTTCTGATTTGTTGAAAATGAAAATTCTTCTAAATTAAGGTTGAAGAAAATTGGTTTGTAATTTGTGTTAATTTTTTATGTAATTGGTTTATAATTGGTTTTCATGGGTTTTCCAACTTGAAATGAACATTCTTCAAAGTTGGTCATTTAGCTTAATTTGGCTGTTTTGTAGTTCAACATGATGATTATGAAATTTCCTCCATAAAGCAAGAAGCCAAGAATACAGACTCAAAAGACAAGAAAGTTAAGGCTCCAGAAAAAGTCATTGGCCGTCTTTAGGTATTTATTTTTTTTCTTTTGTGGTTTTCTTCGTCACCTACACTCTTGCCCCGTCACTTTTGTACAGAAAGTCTTTTGTTGACCTTTGAGTCTGGTACATAAGCATGTCAGTTGTCTGTTTACATGTGAAGTATAGTTCACTCCTTTTGTTTACTATTTGTTCTGTTGCTATGGCTGTGTCCCACAAGCTGTGCCTTGTGTCTAACTGAAACTGTAACTAACCTTAATGTCCTTTCTTCTTTAATAATTTGAAGCTGCTATTTTTGACAATAATAAACATTTCTATTTTTGCATGTAGAATGTTCGCATTGCCTTCACGAACTTCCTTGGAAAAAATTTCCTACTTTTAAACTTCTCTACATACTCTCTTTTTCTCCAGGTAGTCAGTACATGTAAATGTCTTGCGAAGAATAGCGGTCTGATAATTTGATGAGCTATTATGTTAGATGAGCATTTAAGTAATCAGTTACACCACAAGAAAAACCAATTCCTTTGGCAACAAACTAAAATCATTGTAAAATATTATCGTTATATAATTTATATAGAACCAACAATATAAAAATTATATATTAATAACAAGAGAAATACATATATATGCACGTCTAAAAAAATATCAAACAGCTTCTTAGAACATTAGTACACACCACCCATGTCTAACTAGAGGAATCAACCAAGCCTTAGAACATTAGTACACGCACGCAGCAGCTTCAGATGGCACACTGCAGCAACGGCAGCAGCAGTAACATCAACGGCAGCAGTAGCAATGACAGCACCATCAACAGCAGCAGCAGCTACGGTAGCAGCAGCATCAGATGGAAGCAGCAGCAGAGCAGAAGGCAGCAACAGCAAGCGGATGACAGCAGAACACCAATTCATCACAATCAAAGTCCGAAACACATACCAGCTGTACAATATACCAGCTGTACAAGAATGTGAAGATAAATAGCAGATAGCAAACTCGAAGAAATCACAAAAGTTTTAACACACATGAATGCCACATGAACAAATTAAACTATACCCCTTAAGATCGATTCTGAGCTTGACGACAGAACAGTCCAAAATACTCCACATCTTCTTTCCAGCCGAAATAGGCTGTAGATTTGCGTCCAAGTGCATCAAATCCCTGTTCTTCTCTACACCTTGGGGTACTTTTTGTGGGTTACTTTGTTTCTTATTTTCTACACCTTGGGGGTGGGTATGAGGATGGAGGTGGTGAAGATAGTAGTAATGATTGGCATTGGTGGGATGAAAAATGTGCAAGCCAAGATTTTCTAGAAGGATAAAAGATTACTATACTTTATCCTCCTCTTTCACTATCAATCGAAGTCTATAAAATTTCCATAAATTTTCTCTCACTATTTCCTCCGTTTTACACTTAATCCACGAAGGCCCCTAAGGGAAACTTTCTACTCTCGGTATCACTAATTCAACTCTGCAAAATATTTACCTACTTCAACACTTAATATAGGACTACAAGAGTAGTAGACAATTATAAAGAGCATCAATGATAACAAGTCCATCTTTTGTGATCAAATAATAAAATCAAAAACTTTGGGAAGCTCCTACATAGAATCCAATGCAAACTGCAAGAAGTCCATAAACGTTATTTAGAGGTACAAATCTACAATGGAAAGCACAATCCTTCTAGCATCAATATATAAGAGCTACACTCAATAGTATCATCCACATTAAGATAAGTGGGGGGTGAAACGAAAACAAGTTCATGCGGGGTTATTATCTACTCCAAAAATGAAAAATACTTCAACCATAAAAACTTTAGAATGAAACAGACATATTTACCTGTTTAGCCATGCTACAAGCTTTATCAGCAGAATTGAGAAGTTGAGAAGTTGAACACTGAGAAGTTGAGAGAAAGAGCCAACCTTATGGGATGTGTTGGAGGAAGTCTGTAAGAGCAACGTCCTGAAATAAAAATTATAAAATTAAGTCAGACATAGCTTCTCGGAGTTTTGGATGGCTGAACTGAAATCACAAAGATGAACAGCAGAATCCAGAACATTGGTAACCAGATCAGGAAGGAAATTAACTTGTCATAAGTCATAACCATACTTCACCTAAACATGAGTCTAGCAAGCAAAAACAATTATGCGTGAAATTATTTTCAGATCCTACAGTTAGGTTGCTACTCTTAATTAAAGCAGGATGCAAATGTTGGGTCCTAAACATCAACAATTGAGTAATTTCATAGTGTGATTTCCGTCAACATTAAAGAGTGAATGGCGATTGATTGAGTTTAAGGGCAAAACCCAGAAAATTATAACCAAAGAAACATCCAAATAATAAATCTAACCACATAAAATTTTCTTAAAAAAAATCATCAATTATATTTAAAATGAAAGAACCAAAATTTAAGTCCATTCAATTGAACAAATGAGAACTAAAGAGGTTGAGAGCTACCCATCTCGATTATGTGCCTGATTTGGCTATTGTGTGAAGCAAAGAGATCACTCTTACAACCACCATGGTCGTCGGGCACTCTACGTTGGGGCTGTGCGGCGGTTGGCTATGCAGAAAGTTTTGGGTGAGGGATACGGGCGCTGTTTGGGTGTGAGGCAGATACTAATGTCGTGGTTTGGGTGAGAGGGAGATACTATGCGCTGTTTTGGGTGAGATACTATGCACAATAAAAATCAATTTCTTTTAAAAATAATACTATGAGGTTTTTGGCAACGACATTGTTATATCAATATATTCAATAAGTTTTTGCAACGAAATATGCTATTGCAAATGACTATTTTAATTTTAGCTACAAAAATAGTTGTTGCTAGAGATGTGTTCTAACCCACGAAAATAGTTCAAGAGGTGGAAAGTTAATTTTTATTTATAGCAATAATGGATTTTGCAACAACTTTTATTTTTCGCAACGAGAAAAAAAATTGTCGTTGCTAAAACTTGTTGCTAAAAATGATTTTTCTTGTAGTGTTAGTTGAGTATTCGTTATTAAATCTCGCAACTTGCTTCATGTGATTTCCATTTCCTTGAAAGGCATACTCATATTGGGAACGACATATATATGGCTTCGAGTTCGAAAAATATTGCACGCATCATCGGATCTTCACCATATTGTAAGGTTCTTTTAGCTTACCGCTATTAAAGTGTTGGCTGAGACGATCGTCAAACTACCCGCATAATGTGAAACAAATTCGATTCAACACTCATGGTTGTGATGTAAATGCTAATTCAAGACTTCCTAAATGATTAAGGAAGGAGAAGGACAAAAGAAAAGAAAGAAGAAGTAATTTGGACAGAATGTATATTTGAATGAAAATAGGACAACCAAAGCACAAGAACAAACTCAATACAATAGTATTTAGGCTAGAGACAAGACAAACTCAATCTCCCCTAGTTTAATACTCAAGAACACACTCAAAGTATTAAAGAACTCTTGTTAACCTTGGACAAACACAAAGATAGGCAAGAAGAAAACACAAAGGTTGATTCATAAAATAAGTCTGAACTTTCATTCATGAATAGCTCTCTTTAAATAGAGTTACAACAGCAAAAGGAAGCTAAAAAGCAAGAGAAATTAAGGTGGGACGTCCAAGCATGGGGAACAAGCATTGGAACTCACAAAACAACATTAAATAGCCTCCAAAGCATGCATTAGGCTGATTTAAGTTGTTCCCTAAGCATGCAGTAGCTAATTAATCAGATTTAAGTGGTAAAAAGACTTTAAAAAACATAACTAAACTTGGACCTATCAAAGTGACGTCCAACCAATATATATGTAGCTTCACTTAATCTTCAACCCAAGTTAGACATGTAACAAATTCAGATTTAAAAGGATTAAAACCAAGTACTTCAAGAACTAAAGCAATCGGCTCATGAGATAATGTATTTGATCTTGGATCATTCTCTCCTTCTTTTGAAGAGTTTGTCCTCAAACTTGAATCATCCAAGTACGGTGACAAATCGCCCACATTAAAAGTAGCACTAACACCCATCAACTCATCAGGAAGTTCAATCTTGTATGCATTATCATTTACCCTCTCAAGTACTTTAAACGGACCATCAGAACGAGGCATGAGCTTGTTTTTGCGAAGCTTCGGAAATCTCTCTTTTCTCAAATGAAGCCAAACCAAATCCCCAGGGTTAAATATGGGTTGTTTCCTTTTTTTGTTTGCTCTCTCTTGGTATTTTTTATTCATCTCCTCAATTCTTTTCTTTACTTGCTCACAGGTTTTTTGAAAGGTTTCCACCCTCTTTTTTGCATCTTTTTCTACCATATTAGTTTTCAGCAAGGGAATCAAATCAACAGGCACAAATGGATTCACTCCATACACTACTTCAAAAGGAGAACGAGAAGTAGTTAAAGAATGAGCCCTATTGTAAGCAAACTCCGCATGGGCTAGTTTCATGTCCCAATCTTCCTGCGTTTTGCTCACAAGACCACGTAACAAAGCACCCAAAGTTCTATTTGTCACCTCTGTTTGCCCATCAGTTTGGGGATGATGAGAGGTGCTAAATAGTAACTTGGTACCAACCAACTTCCATAGGGTCCTCCAAAAGTGACTTAAAAACTTGGAGTCTCTATCCGAAACTATACTTCGAGGAATGCCATGTAGTTTGACAATTTCCTTGAAGTACAATTCAGCCACTTTTACTGCATCATCTGTTTTATTACAAGCTACAAAATGAGCCATTTTGGAAAATCTATCTACCACCACCATAATGCTATCTCTACCCCTTTGAGTCCGCGGTAGCCCAACAATGAAATCCATGCTAACACTTTCCCAAGGAGAATCTGGAACAGGTAATGGAGTATAAAGCCCCTTTGTGAAATGCCCTTTTGACTTTTGACATGTAGCACATCTCTCCACAACTAAAGTAACATCCCTGATCATCCTTGGCCAATAGAAATGCTCACCAAGAATATCAAGAGTCTTTTGAATGCCAAAATGACCAGCCAATCCACCACTATGAACTTCTCTTACCAACAATTCACGAATGCCACCTTTAGGAACACACAACTTGTTACCTTTAAAAAGATAACCATCTTGATCAACGTAATCTTTCGATGGCTTTGGAAATTCATTAGCAAAATCAGGATCATCTTTGTAATACTCCTTGAGTTGTTCAAAACCCAAAACCTTAGCATCCACCATAGAAAGCAAGTATGCTCTTCGAGATAAAGCATCAGCTACAATATTACTTTTTCCATCTTTATATTTGGAGCTAAAGGTAAATGATTGAAGAAATTCTACCCACTTTGCATGTCTTTTATTAAGTTTTTGTTGCCCATTTATGAATTTTAAAGCCTCATGATCAGAATGAAGAACAAAGGGTTTTGGTCTAAGGTAATGAGACCAATGATCAAGAGCTCTAACGATGGCATAAAATTCACGATCATAAGTAGAGTAATTCAATTTAGCCTCACTTAACTTCTCACTAAAGAAACTTACTGGCTTCTTTTCTTGAATAAGGACAGCCCCTATTCCAACCCCACTTGCATCACACTCTACTTCAAACACGTTGTTAAAATCAGGGAGAACAAGTATAGGTGCATTGCAAAGCATGTATTTGACTTTATCAAAAGCCCTTTGAGCATTTTCAGTCCATTCAAATTCACCCTTTTTTGTTAACTCGGTAATGGGAGCCATAATAGAAGAGAAGTTTCTAATGAACCGCCTATAGAAAGAAGCAAGTCCATGAAAACTCCTTACCTCATGCACATTGGTTGGAGCCAACCAAGACTTAACTGCCTTAACCTTTTCTGGATCTACTTGCACTCCTTCTCTAGTCACAATGTATCCCAAAAATGACACACTAGGGGTCATGAAAAAACACTTCTCAAGCTTTCCATACAACTTTACTTCCCTCAATTTTTCAAACAACCTCTTCAAATGCACCATATGGTCTTCATTGTTTTTACTATACACTAGAATATCATCCAAGTAAACAACAACAAAATTATTAAGAAAAGGACGGAGAACCTCATTCATTAACCTCATGAAAGAACTTGGAGCATTGCAAAGCCCAAATGGCATCACTAACCACTCATATAACCCTTGTTTTGTTTTAAAAGCAGTTTTCCATTCATCCCCTTCCCTTATTCTCATTTGATGATAACCACTCCTTAAATCTATTTTTGAAAAGACTAAGGCTCCACTTAATTCATCAAGCATATCTTGCAACCTAGGCATAGGAAAACGGTATTTGATGGTTATGTTATTTATGGATCTACTATCTACACACATTCTCCAAGTGCCATCTTTCTTAGGCACTAAAAGGGCAGGGACAGCACAAGGACTAAGACTTTCTCTCACGTAGCCCCTTTCAATCAACTCACTCACTTGCCTCTCAAGCTCTTTACTTTCCTCGGGGTTACATCTATAAGCAGCTTTATTTGGCAAAGGTGCTCCAGGAATCAAGTCAATGGCGTGCTCAATGCCTCTTATTGGTGGGAGGCCCTTGGGCAAGTCATTTGGAAATACATCTTTGTACTCTTCTAATAACTCATTTAAGGAAGATGAGTTATCACAAGAAGTACTAATCTGATCTTTGGTCCTTAGAACCAAAGCATAACCACCACCATATTCATCCACTATTTTTTCAAACTCATTACATGTTACAAGATAGTTGCTTTTGTCTTTTTCTTTCTTAGCAACTTTAGGGGGTAAGGGAATTAATTTGACTTTTCTACCATCTTTTTTTGTTACAATATACTCATTACTTTTTCCTCTATGCTCCGAATTGTGATCAAATTGCCATGGTCTTCCAAGCAACAAGTGACAAGCATCCATGGGAATTACATCGCACCATCTTTCATCTTCAAAGCCTCCAATAGAATAAGAAACCAAAGCTTGCTTCCTCACCCTTATTCCAGTGCTATCATTCAACCAATTCAACTTGTAAGGTTCTTCATGATCTCTAGTAGCTAACTTCAGCTTACTCACAACTTCAGATGATACTACATCAGTTTGTGCACCACTATCAACTATAACATTGCAAGTCTTCTCTCCAATTTTGCATCTAGTATGAAACAAATTGTGGCGTTGCTTCAAATCAGCTTGTGGCTCACTAAATAGCACTTTTCGAACCACCATCATATTGTACTCATCTTCTGGTTGTATTTCCTCCTCATAATCATCCTCCAAATCTTCCACTTCATTTGCCACAAAATTATACATTTTTTCCTCTTCATCCATAATAGCACACTGAGTAGATGTTAAAACAGCCTTGCTAGGACATTCACTAGCAATATGTCCTCTTCCATGACATTTAAAACATTTCCTCCTTGTTGCAAGTTCACTAGGCGACACAATAGCCTTTTCTTTTGATTTTTCGCTTATAAAACTAGATGGGAAAGCCTTACTTTGAAAAGTACTCCCTTTTGAGTTGGAAGGAGTAAACTTCGAAGTACCTTTGTAAGGAAACTTAGGCTTTTCCTTCTCTTTCTCTTCCTTGGATTGTGCTTCATATTTCAAAGCCAATTTGCAAACATCACTAAAAGAAGCATAATGAGTAACTTCCACTTTTCTACAAATATTTTTGGACAGCCCTTTAATGAAACGAGCAATTTTAAAGGCTTCCTTCTCTTGCAAATCACAAATCAAACATAGTTTTTCAAACTCTCTAATGTATTCTTCCACACTCATCTCATTTTCTTGTGAAAGATGTGTAAGTTTCAAGTATTGCTCCTGCTCATACTCCTTACTCACCCATTTATCCCTCATCTTTTTTTTAAATTTTTCCCAAGAGTCCATTTTATTTTTTCCTTCTCTTCTTCTATTTGCTTTAACATTTTCGTACCATAAGGCAGCAAGTTTAGTGAGTTTAAGAACAGCAAGCTTAAACTTCTTTTTATCATCATACTCCTTATATTCAAACACGGTTTCAATTTGCCTTAGCCAATCAAGAAATGATTCGCTATCATGACCTCCATCAAATTCTGGAAGATCAATTCTAAGCCCCCTATCTTCATCAAAAGATTTATAATTATTTCCACTACTAGAATCCTCATTTTCAATCTCACCAATTTTTCTTGTAGCTTTTAAAAGCATATCAGCCATAGCATCCATTCTTGTATCTTGCTTTTGTTTTTCAATCTCACGCTCTTCATTTTTTTTCTCCATTCTTTCTAACCTCAAATTGATTGATCTCAATAGCTCAGCGAGGTTTTCTTCAGCCATAGTTTTTTTTTTTTTTTTTTTTTTTTTTTTTTTTTTTAAAAAAAAAAACGAAAAACCGAAAGCAACACAACAGCAAGTCTGATATTTTGTGTTTATTTTGAATGAATTAACACTTTGAAACACTCTTTAAAATACCAAAGCTCTGATACCAAATGATGTAAATGCTAATTCAAGACTTCCTAAATGATTAAGGAAGGAGAAGGACAAAAGAAAAGAAAGAAGAAGTAATTTGGACAGAATGTATATTTGAATGAAAATAGGACAACCAAAGCACAAGAACAAACTCAATACAATAGTATTTAGGCTAGAGACAAGACAAACTCAATCTCCCCTAGTTTAATACTCAAGAACACACTCAAAGTATTAAAGAACTCTTGTTAACCTTGGACAAACACAAAGATAGGCAAGAAGAAAACACAAAGGTTGATTCATAAAATAAGTCTGAACTTTCATTCATGAATAGCTCTCTTTAAATAGAGTTACAACAGCAAAAGGAAGCTAAAAAGCAAGAGAAATTAAGGTGGGACGTCCAAGCATGGGGAACAAGCATTGGAACTCACAAAATAACATTAAATAGCCTCCAAAGCATGCATTAGGCTGATTTAAGTTGTTCCCTAAGCATGCAGTAGCTAATTAATCAGATTTAAGTGGTAAAAAGACTTTAAAAAACATAACTAAACTTGGACCTATCAAAGTGACGTCCAACCAATATATATGTAGCTTCACTTAATCTTCAACCCAAGTTAGACATGTAACAAATTCAGATTTAAAAGGATTAAAACCAAGTACTTCAAGAACTAAAGCAATCGGCTCATGAGATAACGTATTTGATCTTGGATCAGGTTGAAATTTAATTCATGATTTCATTTAACTTAAATTTTTTAGTATAATAGGATTCTTTTCTGTATCCCTCTGTATACTTCTTTTGAGTGCACCCTTGATATCTAGAGTTTGAGCAATTTGAGGACTATCTCTGTTGTAACTATTCTAAAATTCATGTATATTCTCTTTTTTTTATGTCTATGCTTAAGGAGGCTTGCAGGTACGCACTATCTCATGTATTTTTGTATTACAAATTTTGTTACTCCGAAATAATATGAATGATATCAGTAAAATCTAACCTCAATTTGTGGTAATTGGAGATAATCCAATTGTTAATAATGCTACTTTCTAATGTGCTATTCATGTGTATATTATATTTCAATTGAGGTCTCGACATTAACAGTGTCAAATATTTTATTGCCAGAGCCATGATAGCTGTGCAAACAATTTTTCTTGTTTCAGTTGAGTTGTGAGACGTGATACAGTTTGGATCCATACAGGAGGTTGCAAGTTTCTATTACTTCATCTATTGCAGATTTTTTCATAGTTGTTTCTTGAATTAAGGTTCCACCATTTTTAAGGATGGTTGTCACCATTTTGATATAGAATATTGTGGTTAAACATAAAATTGGAGCAATTCTTTATGATGCATTTTTTACTTTTAATAGTTTTTTTGGTGTAGGTACAAATTTGTTGATTTTTCAATACTGGCATATGAAAAGGAGGTATATATTTGTTTTGCGATAGCACAGAATCAAATTTCAGGAGGCAAATTCAGCTATTTTTCCTCCAGTAGTAATCGACTTATGTTAAGTTACAAGACGGGTAGTTATAGCCTGGATGAGGGAGTACCTGATTCAAATGACTCCCTCATTCAAATGTACATGCGTTAAGGATCACCAACATCCATCTTAATACTGATGTTGTTCATAACATCGATGGTGATCATGATGTTATAGAGCATTAAGACCTAAGTTGTTAATGGAAGATGATTAGAGTTAGAGCTGCTAGATCTTAACTTGTATCCTCCTGCTAATTAATAATTTAATTCCTTTTATATATAATCATGTAACTTCTAAAATGTTAGTCTTATAATTACAAAAATTCCTAATCAATCACTGTAATTTGTAAATTAATATAAAAACACAAAATAAATGCCAATATATTAAATAAAGTTTAAAAAGGATAAATTTAAATTCTAAAAGCACCACCGTATCAAATTCTTCCACATAAGGGTGATTTGCCAATATTTCGAATCACTGTTATTTACTTGGACTAGCTTCATTTATTTTGGTTACCGGTGCAACTTATTTATTTTTGCTTGTGAATCCTTTGTTTACAACTAATACCTATGGTAAATCAGTTTTAGCTTTAAGTACCGATGAATTTGTAATAAAAGACTTGTTTATTTTGATACAAAAATTTATTAGCATAATGCAAAAATATCTAGCTTTTATGAACTAATAAACAAATCATCTATTTATAAAGTCAAAATCAAAGTGATAGAAAAATCAAGAACTTTTCAATCATCGGAAAAAAAATATATAAGAGGCTTTACTCAAAAATGAAAATGTAATTTCGAACTTTGTGATACACCAAAGTTTTTTTTAACATTCTATAATGAAATATAATTAATTATTTTATTAACATATAATATATTGGATTTAACTTACCAGATGATTAATATATCAGATGATTTTGGGTTTAACTTACCTACACTATTAAAAAGCTAACAAATAAGAATCTTCCTATTATAAATTCAATTTAATTACGGTTAATTACTTTGACTAAATTTTAAAACGTCATTAGTATAGGATTGTATTAATTACGGTTAATTACTTTGATTAAATTTATAAAACTGTATTAAATAAATAAAATCACCAAAAATGGAAAGTGTATCAATTAAAAAGCTAACAAATAAGAATATCTGACTAAATAGACATATCATAAAAGAATTTAAACCTTTCCCACAAAAGCAAGTACGCAAATTAATTAAAGCAAAAGAAATACTTCCTACCTCTAGGGCACTCTACATCATCCTATTAATGCCTTGCTCTTTTCACAAACGAGCCTTTAATGTTGTCTGGCAGCTCCATAAAATGCATCTGAACACCCTTTGTGAATACAAAACAGCTAGCCTTTTTCTTCCTCGAAGCAGGGGGGAGAGAAAATGTCACAGGAAGCTTAAACCTTGTTTCATCTGAAGTTGAACAAACAAAAACTACCTCTTACAAAGTTGTTTCGAGCATAGCATGAAACAAAGAAACTAGAAGACCGTTCGCCACCAGTGAAGTAGCAGCCACTCAGTCCTCATTTACTTCTACGAAGGGGTCATATATCTATACCCTATTCATTATAGTGGATAGAACCGATAAGTCAAACAGTTAAAATAAGTCAAATAGTTAAAACCAATATAGTTATACTTTTTTTACTTAGACAAAAAGGGTCCAGATATGAATCAACCAAATTGTGCATGTATATATGAAATAATTATACTTACGTTCAGTTTTAGCATTTATATGAAACGATAATTATATAGCTTAACAAATTTTCAATTATTACACTATTGTATGCTAAATAAAATGAATTTTAATATATATTACAATAAAAAAGGTTATTATTGGTAGTATTATATGAGATTGAACATTGTCAACTAATTGTATTCAATTTAGTGCAATACCTTTTTCATAAAATTATCTATTATAACTTTTTTTACATAATAACTTTCATTAAACTATTAATAGTACAATTTTTTTAATCTAAAAGCACGCCCAGGAACAACTAGTAATGTAAAATGATTAATTGATTATTGTATCCAACACAAAAATCAAAAAGAATAAAAATAAAAGCATACTACTATTAAAATATTAGTCAATTTCATAACTTGATTTGTTAAGATAGTATTTTGTAATAATAGTAGTATGCATTTATTAAAATAAAAGGATACTACTATTATTTGGTTACTTGCCACACATTGATTTTTTATAGGTATCAAGATGTCATACAATTACAAAGGTGTCTTACTTTTCGTTTGTTATGAACTCACAACCAAACATTATCGTATGTCAATGATTGTTTATCCCGAAAGATAGACTTGTTGGTTCCATGTCTTGTAGCATTTGTCAATTGTACTTGTTGGTTCTATGTGTTGTGTCAGTTATAAACAAAATCACCAAATAACTTAAAATCTTCAAGCATGATAGAATAATGCCAGTAGATGCATGAAATATGGTTCTTGCTATCAACTTTCACTCTATGGAACAACAAACTATCTTCCATGTACCTTTGAACAAGTCAAGCACTGATTGCATGTCTCTACCTTCAACCTCAAGCATCTTTATGTTTGTAATGAAATTCATCGGAATAGTCGGAATCGTACCGCTCTGATACTATATTTATTGTAAACTGACTGAATCCAAGATACGGTAACTTTGGAAATGAAATAATAAAAGAGACAAAAGTGAAATTATATCATCAAATATATGATTAAAGGAAGATTAAAGATAATTACAACTCTACCCAATTAAAAATGGTTATATGTTGCAGAAATAAAGTTGACGTAATTATTCATTTCAGCATAATTGAGCACATTTTCTTTCTTCAGAAAACACTTTTAACAGTGAAAAAGAAAAGGCAACACCAACACCAACAGAAATCCAACAACTAACTTCCAAGTTGACCGTGAGGTTCCCTTCTTTGTTGATCTAAGCATCTCATGAAACAACCCTAATTCAATCATAACCCCAAAAAAGGAAGCAAAATTTGTTTTAATTGAAACAAATAACTTATAATATAATCATTCATTCAATAGTGACCAAATGCATTTTTAATTGATAAATAACCAATATAGGTTAGTCACTTAGCTTTGCAATTTCATTCAAAAGTCATCTATCACGAAGGTGGAAAGAATGGCCAAATTTAAAAATTGAGTAACATTCATGTTGAGGCCATGCTTAGATAGAGTTATGCATCAAATAGGAAAAAATGAAGGTGAATAGAGATGAAGATACAGCTAATAAAATACTTCATCTGGTTTTTAATAGTTGTCACACTTCTGTTTTTTACGCTATTCGATGGACGATTTTAATCTTTGATATCTTCAATTTAATATGATAAAAAATTCTAAAAAGTTAATATTATGAAAATATGCATTAAGACGAATCAAACAAGATCCCACATGACTATGTTTTACATTATACATGGAGAAATACATATCAAATAAGATCAGTTGATGAACAGTTGTTGCTATAGGAACTGTAGCAACTATTAGAATCCGGAGGAAGTAGTAATTAAGGAAATAAAGTAGTAGTGATAGAAGGAGACTAAGGCATATAAGAACTATTAACACCTGATCAAAGAACTATTAAAATTTGCCCAAAAAAAGTTCTACTAAAATTTTATGTTTAATTTCAATCTACTTAAGAAGAAAAGGTTAATAAACTTCTATTTTAAGAAGAACTCGTTATCGATTATTCCTCTATTCAAAGGTTAGCCTCATTTTTCTTCTTTCTCTTTTGTACTATACAAATTCAAACACTATTAACACAACTAAACTTTTCAAAACACCCATCACAAGCTAAAATATGGCTTACCTTAGCCAAACCATGATTAAATAATAAGAACTATGAGTTAAGGGCACTGTGGAGAGCTATTAAGGGCATTATACCATTATGTATAGTTCGTATCCTCTTTTCAAATTTTTCTTTCCCTACATTCAATTACATTGCCAATTAAATAACCTAAATAGATAATCTGATAAGCATAAAAATCAACAAATACCAACATCAAAAGGAAATGACAAAAATTGAAAAAGAATCAAATAGTCGAGTACCTTTGAAGGAATTAAGTGTCCTAATAATCAAGTGTAACTACTAAAATATAAATAGAATATAATATGGAGATTAATACATTTGATTATATTAGGTGGTCCCAGTGTTTTGCTAGAAACCAACTTTGATCTGTATATTAATTAGATTAGTATACTGCTATTATAATCGGGTCCTATGAGGTCACCCATATAAGTTACCGATTGGATAAAACAGTACCAATTGCATAAGATGCTCTTTGGACTTTTTAATGTAGGAGTTATTAGTATGAATTGATGATATGTTTTAATTGGGAATTAAAACACAAAATTAATTCATTTTGATTATTACATGTAAATGTTATATGTAACCATCAAATGGGTATGTGAAGAGGTGTTGCATTTGTGTATAAATAGATGCACTTTGCTCATCATTTTCATAAGCTTGTGTGCCATTTCTCTCTACCTTTCTCCACCTTAAAAGAAATAAGAGTGTTAGTATTTCTTATTTCGTACTAGCATACGTGGTGATCCAATTGGTGCTTGTGGACCAATAATA
This sequence comes from Amaranthus tricolor, assembly GCF_026212465.1. Lineage (NCBI taxonomy): Eukaryota > Viridiplantae > Streptophyta > Magnoliopsida > Caryophyllales > Amaranthaceae > Amaranthus > Amaranthus tricolor. Next base: position 12,664,189 of record NC_080060.1, on the reverse strand, counting down.
GAGGAACGATACTTGACGTTCTAATCTCATTTGGTGATATTTCATACAAATGAAGTATATTTGTTTTATAAAGTTATCATTGTCCGCTAATATTGTTGGATATTGCAAACAACTGATTGCCTATAATCATGTAACTTCTGAAATGTTAGTCTTATAATTGCAAAAATTCCTAATCAATCACCGTAATTTGTAAATCATCACAAAAAGACAAAATAAATACCAATAAATTAAACAAAATTTAAAAAGATAAATTTAAATTCTAAAAATCATCGCCCTATCAGAGAAGTCTTTCAACCTCTGCTCCTTTTGTTTACACAACTTCTACAATGTTGGTGCAATGGCTATTAACTATTCTTTAATCGTTCCAAAAGTTTCCTCCGGTTATCCAAAAGCAATGTGTATGTAAGATAAAAACAAAAAATTGACTTGTTTTTTACATCAAACCCCTAAGAAAATTCAATAATACACAAAAATTAACCTAAATCATTGAGTTAGTTTTGAAGAAACACTAAAAAACATATCAAAACAATGTATTAATATAAAAGAAATGAACCAAAGCTCTCAACCTAAATCAACCATAATTGAATGACATAGTTTTCCTTCATGGCACAAATTACTCCAAAATTAAGAAAGATAAACCCATATTACTCTTCAAATTTAAGAAAGATGAACTAAATCTTTTGTTTCAAAAACCAAAGTTAAAAATAAATTAGAATGACATAGTTTTCCTTCATGACATAAATTACTCCAAATTTAAGAAAGATGAACCAATATTACTCTTCAAATTTAAGAAAGATGAACTAAACCCATATCAATTTATGTAATTTGAAGAGTAATTATATTACTCGTGGATTAGCCGACAATAAAGATGTAAAGCTTCTCATAATTTGATGGCAGATCGAGATTGAAAACACATAGATGTATAATTAGTCTATAGTTAGCATCAAAGCCATTAGAAGACTTATTAGGACATAAATTTACCATAATAATCAGTAGAGTTGGAAAGAAAACTCTGTAAATTCAATTAAAACAAATGAACACAGAACAATACCAAAATCAAATAGAAAATACCACAAAACTAAAACAAATAAAACCGAAAACCCAACATGAAATAGCAAGAAAATTCAACAAAATAGACCCTGAACCTTAAATTTAAGACGGGAAACCTGTAAAAATGAACCACAAATTCTACTCAAAATTTCCATCCCCAAAAAACAAAATTTCAGCTTCAAAATTTAGAAAAGATCAAAACTTTGAAAGATTAATAAACTAAATCAATCAACCGAACTTGAAAATGCTCATCTCCATCTTCAACTGCCTGCACTTTTTGAAGTTGAAATGAATGGAATTAGAAAGTCAGGGTTGAGAGACATAAATATGTCAAAAAAGTACAAAATTCGAAAGCGAATTTGATATGTAAAAATTAGCCAAATTAAACCTAAAATTTAGAAATTCGTATATGGGAATAAGATCAAAAGCAATGGAGAAGATGAAGCTTGCTGAAAACACAAAACCCTAAAACAAAAATACATCTTAGAACATCTAGATCTCTTACAAAATTGAACCATCTTCACTTCATCGCTCCTAAAAATCGCTTGAAGTTGCTCTTTGAAGGACGATTTTTCCGCTTCAAACATTCGTCTTGTATTGATCTGCAAAAAAGAAAGGAATGCAAAGGGTAAAATGAAAGAATTGACTAATTAGGGTAGAAATGGCGAGAAGAAAGAGAAACACAGAATGAATTGACGAAGAGGAAAAGCCATCACCAAGAAGCAATAAGAAAAGCAGATAAGTGTAGGAGGAGCAAGGGTGGATGAAGAGTGAAAATTGCAGAGGAAATATCGAGAAGAATGACAAAACCAAGGAATTCATGAAGCAGAAGGAAAAAGAGTTAAATCAGACAAAACCTAATAACTGCGGCGACTAAAAGGCTGAGATGGCAGCTGACATGGCAAAAGTACTATTCATTTTGTAAATGTGAATAGTGTCAAAGTGTTGTTCACATTTTATACGTTATGGATAGATAGATGAATTGGTCTCTCGAGAGACTATCTTTAGGAAAGACAGTTTTCAAGAGCTCAGCCCAAATCTAATTTATGTTAATTTTTATAAAAAAAAAAAAATTGTTGCTGAAATCAAAAAACAAAAGCGTGCGTGTGTATGGAATGTGAAAAGTCACATAATATATTTGGGATTATAACATTTATTTGGGGTTATAGCATAATATATTTGGTGTTATAACAACATATATTTGGGGTTATAACATAATTTATTTGGGGTTATAACATAATATATTTAGAGTTATATATATATATATATATGTATATATATATATATATATATATATATATATATATATATATATATATATATATATATATATATATATATATATATATATATATATATATATATATATATATATATATATATATATATATATATATATATATATATATATATATATATATATATATATATATATATATATATATATATATATATCTAAGGTTATAACGTAATATTTATGGGGTTATAAAAACATATATTTGAGGTTATAACAACATATATTTGTGGTTATAACATAATATATTTAGAGTTGTAACAATATATATTTGAGGCTATAACATAATATATATGGGGTTATAAAAACATGTATTTCGAGTTATAACATAATATATTTGGTGTTATAAAAATACTATATCCCAAAAATAGACTATTATATACCCAACTACTTAATTTTAAGACCCCCAAATATATAATACTATAACCCCAAACACAGACCATTATATATCCATATAATGAGGTTATAAATCCAAACATAAACCATTATATACCCAAATATATAATGTTATAACCCCCAAACACAGATCATTATATACCCAAATATATAATACTATAACTCCAAACACAAACCATTATAAACCTAAATACATAATACTAAGACCCCATATGCATAATACTATAACCCCAAACACAGACCATTATATACCCAAATATATAATGTTATGATTTCAAACACAAACCATTATATACCCAACTATATGATGTTATAACCCCAAATACAGATCATTATATACCCAAATATATAATACTATAACCCCAAACACAAACTATTATATACCCAATTATATAATGTTATAACCTCAAACACGGATCATTATATACCCAACTATACACGCGTGTTTAGAAAGTTTAATTATTATTTTTTTAAAATAAAAAATGGGCTGCCCAAACTTGAGACGTCTCTTGTAGAGACGGTCTCAAGTAAGAATTTGTGTAGATAGATAAATAATAGATAATATATTCACAAAAACTTGGACGAGACAGTTTTATTATGAGACCGTCAATTTGGGTCTAACAACATTTTCATTTTTTGAGCATTTATCAATTTTGATCTTATAAGTATCAATTTTGAAAATTGATAACTTTAAGATCAAAATTGATATTTTATATTTTTAAGATCAAAATTGAAAAATGTCCAGAAAATGAGAACAATGAGAGAAAGCATGTGAGATTTTTACAAACGCGAATTGGGCCGACCCAAATTAACGGTCTCATTATTAGGCTGTCTCGTCCAAGGCCAGCTGTAATAGATTTCAGTGTTCAATTTGGAGTTAGTTTTGGATTTTGATGAACTAAAACACCAAACACAGAAAATTTGAAATTTGATATGTAAAAGTATCAAAAAACAGCAATACATTAAGCTATTTTTCAACTTATTTCTAAATGTAAGCGCCGTCAGCCCGAAGTTCAGGTTTGGTTCTGTTTGCAGTTGATAACTGCGAACAAAGGCAAACTGGTCAAAAAAAATCAACTAAGCGAACAGGAAATTTGGTCAAAAAATTTGCATCAATCCCTTTGTTCGCAGTTAATAAGTGTGAACAGAACCCATACCACTGGTTTGGGAATTAGACGCTTATATTTAGAAATAAGTTGAAAAATCTTTTTTTGATAATTTACTTATTAATTTCAAATTTTCAAAAAACACCGAATTTAACTAAAGCCCAAACCACAATAAAAAAATAAATAAAATAAAAAGCCTCGGAAAACAAAAATAACCCCCAAATTCCTACTGCACGCCTACACGCCCCATTTTGTCATTCTTATGTTTTTCATTCATTGCCTCTAATCCTCAAATCTCATGTAAAGTAAACCCTAACTCAACAACAGAAACACGCCTCTGCTCTCTCTCATTCTCTTTCAAATCTGGTGCCTTCATCTACAAAATATTCCAAAAGGTTCATCATCTGTGTTATTCCCACCGCCATGGAATACGAAGATAGCAGGTTGAATTTACTTTTAGTTTTATCTTTTTGTTTTTTAGTGTTTATGTATCTTGGTTTGTTGGATTTTCCTTAGATTTCCTTTATTTTCATGTTGATTTTAGTGTTTATTTTCGTTTCAATTTCGTCTAAATTTACTTTTATGCTTGATTTTCTTTTTCTGTTTCGTGTTTGAGGATGGATTTTGGATGTTAGATTTTCGTTTTTTTAGATTTCATTTCTAGGTTTTTTTTTTTTTTTTTTTTAATTATGTTTTTGCTATGGATTCAACGATGGTTAAATTTAATTCATTCACGGGCTTTTGTTATTATTGTGGGTTTTTGTACCATATGAAAATAAAGGGTGGCCATCAGATAAATAAAAGTCAGGATTTAATCCTCCTGTGCCTCTCACTTTTGAAAAAAAAACTTTATCTCCTTCTCTCTTTCAATCTCTCACTCTCTTACAATTTTGCAAGAAAAAAAATTGTGTCAAGCATAATATAATAGAAATTATCGGTTTTAGTTGAAGGATTGGGGTTATCTACAAAAATGACTGACTCATGAATCTCTCACTCTTAGAATTTTACAAGAAAAAAATTGTGTCAAGTATAATACAATAGAGGTTATCAGTTTTAGTTGAAGAATTGGTGTAAATGACTCTGACTCATAGAATTTTACAAGAAAAAAAATTGTGTCAAGCATAATATAATATGATATAATAGAGGTTATTGGTTTTAGTTGAAGAATTAGGGTTATTTACAAAAAAAAATCTGACTCAGACTCATGGCAAGGTAATTATGCAAAATTCATTCTTGATTACTCACTTTACATTCTCAACCTTACAATTTGATTGTTAGTATTTTCTTGAATAATAAATAATTTTTCTCATTCAACCCACCGTCGTTTTTGACATACATACATTTTCTTAATCCAATATTGGTAACCTAATCGCAATATTTTCATAATCCTAACTTTTGTCAATTAATTAATAATTATATATTATTGTATTATTCTGTTACTAAGCCTAATTTTTGTTTTGTTTTGCTTTGTTTTGTTTTAATTTAGTGTATTTGAATTAACGATTGGGAATTCGGTTGAATTGCAGCTACGGTGGGTATAAGTTGAACCCGTCTCTGATGAGTTATTCTTCCTATGATCCTGCATCGCCCATAGGTTGTAATATCTGTTTGAATCCAAAATACCGTGCAAACTTCCTTACCCCTTTTGCTAACAAGATTTTGGATCAATTTAATTCTGAAAATGTAAGTATTATTTCATTCATTCATTCATATTGATTTCATTTACTAATCTTAATAGTTCATATTGATATTATTGATTTGATGATTTGCAGTCCACTGACTATGAGCTTGTTGATTGTGTTGCTCTTGTTAAATCAACACTTGAATTTGATCTTTTTGTTCACTGCAACTTTACTGCCAAGCCCCACAAATATCCCTTTGTTGCTGGTGATTATTCCACCAAGTTATTCTATGCCGAGATTCGCGGAGATATCAATGGCCAAATAAATGCATCTAAGTATTCTATATTGCATGGTCAGAACTCATAAACCACTTTATTGAATTTTAGCTTCATTTTCATGCACTACTACTTAACTATTGTCCCATTTTTCTACAATTAAAATTGATGCCAAATTGATTTTCTATAGGGAAAGTAGCATATGTTATCACTATTCCTCATTAAAATTGTTTATCATGGACTGCTCATGCTTCCTTGCCACGAGTAGAATTCTATTCATTTGTTTTTATATTTCCAGTTGAAATTTAATCAGCTTTTTTTTAACGTCTTATATTAAATAGCTCTGATAATAATTGCAATTACTTTAATTGTTGCGTTTCTTGATTAAATTTATTTAGTAGTTTTTTATATTTTAATCAACCGATTCCCTTTTTGTAGAGTCACAACTACCCTCAGTTACGAGGGGAAACGAGTTTCTTTTACCCACAATATTTACTCAAATATAACTTTCTGATCAGTTTCTCTCTCATACATGATACAACCCAACAACAAACGTACTAGCAAAACAATATTTCAATTCTCCAATCAACAAAGATTGCAAACACAACGCACATTATCATTGCCATTGTTGGTATATATATATATATATATATATATATATATATATATATATATATATATATATATATATATATCCTTATTCTATTTTTACTAATTGAAGATCAAATTCAACGTCTTTCTTCTCTGTCTGGTTTAGAAAGGGTCAAATTTGATCAACGAATTAAGTTGTAAAAAATTGAAATTCAAAGAATTAAGTTATATAACGGAAATTTAAAGATGAATTTGTGGGAGAGAATTTACAAAAGAAAAGAGTGGAAATTTGTTTGTTCAATTCTTGTTAGTGGTATGTGGCAGTTGAGAGGTGAGTTTTGGACGGAATTTCACATCTAGGTTTTGGGAAAAAATGCTATGCTTATCCCTTTTTTTTAATGCCATTACGTTTTCATTCCTCATACCAAACTCCCTAATATTCATTTTCTTTTTTCGTCTTCAATTTGGAAGCATTGTTGAAGTTTTTAATGATGTTTTCTTTTGAGATGTCTTGTTTTCAACTAATTTTTATTGAATACTTTTTTAATATTATGCTTTCTTTGACTGTTGTTTCTTTTGGAAATTCAAACCACTTTGTAAATGCTAGATATTGGGTGACCTCTTAATGTCAATTTAACTTAGACATTTTATCTGCATTTCGCTTTATTAGGTTTTAAATGTTGGGAATTTTTGTTAAGTATTTACGTATGACTATTCTATTGTCAGGTATGAAGACCGAGCTTGGCTGTAAGATGTGCCCAAATATAGTTTATCATCCCATCTCTGAATCTGATAAGGGACCCTCCTACCAACAATCTACTAGTCTGTGCCTACAAGATAAGGTCGACCCAAAAACTTAATTCTCGTATGGATACCCTATTATAGTGTGCACCAATCTAAAATTAACAAAAATCTATTTGTGTATTTTTTGTGTTTGTTACATACTAAAATAGTGTGGATTAATTTCATATAAGACTTTCTCCACAAAAACCTATTGCAAAGAATTATCATTAAAAACTCAAATCTATACAAAAAATGTCATAAGGTTGAAAGTATTAAGAGAGTACATTACATTTTAATTAAAAAAAAAAGATATCATTATGGTTTTGCGAAAACCGTTTCATCCAAAAACTAACAAAATGATTCAAAATACATATATATATATATATATATATATATATATATATATATTTGACTTTTCATCCAAAAACCAAACGATAATCCAAAACTAAATCTTGATTTTTCAGTCAAAGGTAGACGAAAATACATTATCATTGCCATTGTTGGTATATATATATATATATATATATATATATATATATATATATATATATATATATATATATATTTATATACATCCTTTTTCTATTTTTACTAATTGAAGATCAAATTCAACTTCTTTCTTCTCTGTCTGGTTTAGAAAGGGTCAAATTTGACCAAAGAATTAACTTGTAAAAAATTGAAATTCAAAGAATTAAGTTATATAACAGAAATTTAAAGATGAATTTGTGGGAGAGAATTTACAAAAGAAAAGAGTGGAAATTTGTTTGTTCAATTCTTGTTAGTGTTATGTGATAGTTGAGAAGTGATTTTGGACGGAATTTCACATTTTTGGAAAAATTGCGATGCTTATCCCTCTTTTTTTTAATGCCATTACGTTTTCATTCCTTTACCAAACTCCCTATTATTCATTTTCTTTTTTCGTCTTCAATTTGGAAGCATTGTTGAAGTTTTTAATGATGTTTTCTTCCAAGATGTCTTGTTTTCAACTAATTTATATTGAATACTTTTTAATATTATGCTTTTTTTGACTGTTGTTTCTTTTGGAAATTCAAACCACTTTGTAAATGCTAGATATTGGGTGACCTCTTAATGTCAATTTAACTTGACATTTTATCTGCATTTCGCTTTATTAGGTTTTAAAATGTTGGGAATTTTTGTTAAGTATTTACGTATGACTATTCTATTGTCAGGTATGAAGACCGAGTTTGGCTGTAAGATGTGCCCAAATATAGTTTATCATCCCATCTCTGAATCTGATAAGAGACCTTCCTACCAACAATCTACTAGTCTGTGATGACTATCACATCTCTATTGTTATCTAGGCTTGTAATAATCTGTTTTACAAATATGCTAGTGGATGTGTGACTTGATTACTTCAAGTAGTCGGGAGTGTTTTGGCCTAACAAGATTAACTTGATTAGTTTATAAATAAGTTGGATGACATTAAGCTCGACCTAAAAACTTAATTCTCGTATGGATTTGATTTACCCTATTACAGTGTGTACCAATCTAAAATTAACAAAAATCTATTTTTGTATTTTTTATGTTTGTTACATATTAAAATAGTGTGGATTAATTTCATATAAGACCTTCTCCACAAAAACCTATTGCAAAGAATTATCATTAAAAACTCAAATCTATCCAAAAAAATGTCATAAGGTTGAAAGTATTAAGAGAGTATATTTCATTTTAATCAAAAATAAAGATATCATTATGGTTTTGCGAAAACCATTTCATCCAAAAACTAACAAAATGATTCCAAATACATATATATATTTGACTTTTCATCCAAAAACCAAACGATAATCCAAAACTAATTCTTGATTTTTCAGTCAAAAGTAGACGAAAATCCTAATTTATATCCTAAATTTTCGTTCAAAAATAAAACAAAAACAAAATGGATTTCTAATTCAGTTCCTGAAAATCCTTTATGCAGGCCAAAACATCACCTTCATAGCCCCAAAATACCTCACACAAGTACTTTGTTAAACAATATGAATAAGGCCTTGGGTTGATGAAATTGCTTTTTTTTTTTTATACAAGTTCCTGCATAAAATGAAAGTGAAGTAGACAAATAAAAAACTCATGCTAAAAACATAATTTTGCCTGTATTATTCAAAAAGTTTCAATCTTTAATAACACCCACATCATAATTGATGCTAAAAACACAAATCAAGCAAAAAGTAAAACACAAATCAATCAAAACGTTTCATAAGAATTTGCCGCTGTTTTGAAATGGCACCAAGATTCATCCAAAATTAGCAACTAAGTAGAAGGTAAGAAATCAATTGTGGCTATTAGCACTAAATTGAATCATTGATAAAATGGAAAACAACCCATCATAATAATAGCAGTAATTATCAAAAAAAAAAAAGGTAAGAAAAAATCAAGTAAATGCCAATAAATTCTAGGGTTTGAAATTAGAAACCCCCATTTCATTAAATTAAGCATCTAAATGAAAGGAAAAAGAACATCAACGTTTAAAGGCTTGACCTAGGGTTGATTATCGAATTAAGCATTGCTCTCATATATAGTCCTCTAAATTCTTCACCATCGATGTACTTCCTAGTGCAAAACCCAGTAATGGCATCTGAAAATACAATAAAATCGAAATTAAAAGAAGATTAAATATAGAAATTAAAAGATCAATAATAAAAAAAGACTGAAATCCAAATTCCAAAACCTGTGTCGAACCTGCACTAAAACTTTTTTTATTTGTGTCAACAAGCAGCTAATGAAGTCCATTTATCAGTCCACAATTGATGAAAATTGTAAAAAAAATAACAATTTTGCCCAGAAGACAAATTTGACAGTTCAAAATCAACCCAAATTTAAAGATCTTGAATCAAAACCTAGGAAAATAAATTATGAAACACAAAATTTAGGACTAACCCAAACCCAAAACAACAAACAAATCAAAAGTACGAAAGCAAATAAAAAGATCAAACTCTAAGCTTCATGAAACAACACATAAATTGATACCGAGATCGAAAAGCCCAATTCCACTACCCTAAGACTAGAAAAAGAAAGCATACTTGAAAAAAGTGATAATGGATGTAGAGTAAAAACATATCTGAAAAAACTTTCTTATTGGCAAATAAAAAACTTTTTCATTCACCAGAAAAAACCAAAATACATCAAGGCAGGGAAAATTCAGCCTTTCTTATTTACATTAGTGTGGAAACGAGGCCCACCTTCTATGAAGGGTTTCCTCGTCCCACTCTTCATTTGCATAAAAAAGTATCAAAATGAAACAAAAAAAAAAAAAAAAAAAAAACAGCAGCAGCTGCACCAAACTCAAGCAAGCACCATGAAGCAGAATGAGCAAAATGTCTCTGCCTCCTTCAACATTGCAAGAACAGCCCAAAACAACCTCAGAAAACAATGCTTGTGGTGCTGCACAGAATCAGCAATGCATCGGACCAGCAAATCAGGAACCACATAATCACAATGAACAGAATATCTCTGCCTCCTTCATCAGTGCAAGAAACAACCCAAATCAAACCTCAGAATCAGCACAGTGATAGTCAATGGATTGAAAACGAAGACCAACCTCTTTTTGAATCTGAATAACAATGTGACTTGGATGAGGCACCATATGTTCCCAAACAGCAGTGTTTCTACTCCTCCAAATAGCATAGACTGAGCAAGCATAGATAGAGCTAGGCATGGCCACGGGGCGGGTTACCCGGAACCGAACCGGTCCCGAACCGCTTGGAACCGGAACCGTTTGCGGCAGGTTCCGAACCGCCCCGAACCGCGGAACCGTGAGCCGGAACCATGAAACCGCCGGAAAAATACTTCATGAACCGGACCTAAAAAACCGCGGTTTGGAACCGGAACCGGTCCGGTTGAACCGGTCCAACGGTTCCATGGAACCGGAACCGGGACCGGTCCGGTTGAACCGGCTCAACGGTTCCATGGAACCGGAACCGCCAAAACTAGCCGTTAGAGAGCCGTTGCATTTTCCCCTATAAATACTCATCACTTTCAATCATTTTCATTCACAACTCATCTCTTCTCCTACTCTCTCTACTTACTCTCTCTACTTAATTCTTTAATTACGCAATTATTCTCTTAATTACATAATTAGTCTTTTAATTATTTCTTAATTTAGTTAATTACATAATTAGTCTATTAATTATTTATTTATTTCTTAATTCTATTATTATTTCAATATTATCAATCATGTCTTCATCTTTGAAAAAAGCCTCAAAAAAAGTTACTAAAGTGGCAAAATCATTGGGAGGTGCTAGCTCCTCCAAAAGAAAGGCCACTTCTACTCCGTCGGTATCAACAACACCTTCCATTAGTAATTATAATTATGAACCAAATTATCCAGAAGGGTACGACCCAGAATTACATAATTATGCAGAAGAAGTGGAAAGAGAAATACAAATTGATGAAGAAGAAGAACAAGAAGAGGAACCAACGACCCCTATTGGGATACATATATCTCGACAGTCATCAACAAGATCACATGAAGAACAAGGAGAACAACAACAACAAAGACAAGCTCGTGGTAAACGAGTCAATTTCCAAACTATCGGTTAGTTTTATAATTTTATTCTTCAAATTAATTAAATTTAAAATTATTTATTTATTTAATTATAGTTTTATAATTTTAAATTATTTATTTAGATGAAGATGAACCAGTAAGACAACCTTTTCCGGCAATGCCACCTCCTAGTGGTAGAGCTGTTTCACATGTGTGGTCGTATTTCACAAAAGAACCAACCGAGAATCCAGATATTTTCTTATGCACTTGTCAAATTTGTGAAAGTCAAAGAGTAAAGCCCTTAGTTTCATACAATTTCGCCAGAGGTAAATACTTTTTAAGTTTTTTATACATACATTATATATTCATATTTTATAAAAATTTATTTATTGTGTTTTGTGAATACGTGTTAGGTGGTGGTACGGGATCTTTTAACAAACATTTGGCAAAGAAGCATGGAATCACAAAAGAAACTCATGCAGCAAGCGGCAGCGGGACCACAAGTGGAACTGAAAGCCGACAGACACAGTGGGACATTCCCAGCACAGGTATGCCTTTTAGATATAATCGTAATGATATGATTGATGAATTTTCTAGGTATGTAATTTGTGATGAATTGCCTTTTAACCACGGTGAAAGTAGGGCACACGAGCGTTACGCTAAAAAAACTTTGCAACCACAATATAGAGCAATCCCTAGGAGCACTCTTAAAAGACGCACAATTAAATTATATGAATCAATGCGCTATGAATTAGTTGAAATGTTTAAATCTTTTAATGGTAGGGTTAGCATAACAACTGAAATTTGGTCTGGTCCCCCACATTTAGAATCTTATATGTGTGTAACAGCACATTGGATAGATCAAAATTGGATTATTCAAAAAAGAATAATTGCTTTTGAGACAATGCCAGAAAGACATACCGGTGAAAACATAAAATATAGATTAGTAGAGATATGTAGAGAATGGAACTTATTAGATAAGATATTTTGTTGTTCAACTGATATTGCAACCGCGAACATTAAATGTCTAGAACTTTTGTATAACGAACCTGCATTTAGTTTTATCCTTGGGGGTAGCTTATTACACATACATTGTTGTGCGCATATAGTTAACTTATCTTGCCAAGCTGACATAAAACAATTAAGCAATTTATTAGAACCAATTAGGGATATAGTGAAGTGGCTTAGGATTGAAAAGATAAAGAGACGATATAAACAATTATGTGACCAATATCAACTTAAAAAAGTGTATTGGTCATTAGATACTCCTACACGTTGGGGCTCAACCAACGATTTATTAAGAAAGGCGATTGCTTATCGTCCAGTTATAACACAACTATATAGTGAGTGTACAGATAGTTACATAGCTGATGACACTTGGGAATTAGCTATAGGTGTACATAACATATTAGAAGCGTATGACCACGCGACTAAGATTTTTTCATATGTTTATGAACCGAACGTTCACTTAGTAATAAGTGAGTGTATTACTATTTTTTATCATCTCCTTAAATATACGCATGATGATACTAACCCATATTTGAAGCCGATTCTTGCAGATATGATGGAAAAATGGAAGGCATATTTTACCGAATTTCCTTATATTTATGGAATCGCAACCATTTTGGACCCATGTTTTAAAACTGAGGTCCTTACTAAAGTAATAGGATTTTACTACCAATCGTTAGATCGCCCGCCTACTGATGTACATAATTATGTAGGAACATGTAAAAAATATTTAGCAGAACTCTATGATTATTACGCTAGTGTATATAACCCAAAACACGATACGTCTAGGCGTGCTAGCGTTTCGGCACGTCCCTCTTACTATAATTCGGTAATAGCTAATATAATGAGTCAAGATGATAGTTTTGTAGGATCATCTTCTTCCTCGACCTCATATTTAGAACTAGATAGTTATCTTAAACACCACTTTGAAATAGACCAAGGTAGCTATAATATTTTAGAGTGGTGGAAAGAAAAATCTGTAAAATTTCCCATTTTATCGACAATTGCAAAGGATGACCTTGCAATTCCCGCGTCAACAACTGCGTCGTAGTCTGCTTTTAGTACAGGTAGAAGAGTTTTGGACGAAAAGAGATCTCGTCTTGCTCCACAGAGTATTCAAATATGTGTTTGCAAGAAAGATTGGGATCAAGCGGAGATTCGAACACAAGGACTAAGGAATGATGATGATCAAGACGACGATGATGATCCATGGATGATGATAAATACATCTGCATCATCGTCAGGAGGAGAGTCAGCGGAAGCATCTAACCAACCACATGATGATGACGAAGACGAATAGGATCAATCCGACAACGATAAATCAACATTCAACAACTATAAATAAAAGGTATGACAAAGAACTACGTGGGCTTTGATTCCTTCGGGATACGTAGGCAGCTTAGTATTCCTTTGGGTACTAGGTTCAAGTCCATTTTCTCCCTTTTTTTTTATTAATCATCTTTATCGACATTATCATTGATTCGTTTGTTATTAATTTATTTTTTTCATTCTTTTTAGTAAATATTTCAATAACGATGACAACTTGACATGCAATGAATTTCGCTAATAATCAAGTAATCATCAAAGGTACGTCCGCAATATTATAATATTTTTTTATTATATAAATATTTAAAGAAAAAATAAAAATGGAACCGATGGTCCGACCCGCCCGTCCCGTGAGTTGGAACCGCCGGAACCGCCTCATGAACCGCCAAGGAACCGTTTGGAACCGCTCGGAACCAGAACCGGAACCGAAATCGGAACCGTTCGCGACAGGTTCCAAATGGAACCGGAACCGGGTGGAATCGGAACCGGATGGAACCGGAACGGAACCGGACCAACCCGGACCGTGGCCATGCCTAGATAGAGCACATGGCCTGCTGTTGTTTTTTTCTTAAGTTTCCGTTTGCGGAAGTCCATTGCGGCAATGTGTTTGAAACGAAAACCCACCCATGCCTTTAGACCATCAAGGCATTTCCTACTAAAGGGGCAATCGAAAAAAAGGTGACGAACCGTTTCCTTAGTTGTTGCACACAAAGGACAAAGATCATCATTGAATACACCCATCGCAAGGAGTTTATCCTTGGTTTTAAGCTTTCCTAAAGCCATAAGCCAAACACAATTAGTGTCGTGGGATAGACATTCTATTCCACTCCACGAATCTCCAACGAACTTTGTGAAAGGTCTTGAAGGCTTCCAAATACACTAGCTTAATGGAGTAGGAATCTTGAAAAAATGTAGTCTTTCAAAGTGTCTTTAAGGGAGCAAAGCTTTTTCATCACCCTACTAGTAGTGGAGGGAGCATTGAAAATCGCCCAGTTACCACCCTTAATGTAGACACCATGTACCCTTAGTGTGGAAGAGAAGTTAAAGAAGAAAAGAGTGGAAATTTGTTTGTTCAATTCTTGTTAGTGGTATGTGGCAGTTGAGAGGTGAGTTCTGGATGGAATTTCACATCTAGGTTTTGGGAAAAGAGATGCTTATCTCTCTTTTTTTATGTCATTACGTTTTCATTTCTCATACCAAATTTCCTAATAGTCATTTTCTTTTTTCGTCTTCTAATGTGAAGCATTGTTGAAGTTTTCAATGATGTTTTCTTCCGAAATGTCTTGTTTTCAACTAATTTTTATTGAATACTTTTTTAATATTATGCTGTCTTTGACTGCTGTTTCTTTTGGAAATTTAAACCACTTTGTAAATGCTAGTGTTTTCAACTAAGTATTCATCTTAAATACTTTTATATTACTTAGGATTTGTTTTTTCCTTCTATGATTCAAGTTAAGCATATCTTTATGCCTACAAGATTAACTTGATTAGTTTATAAATAAGTTGGATGACATTAAGCTCAACCCAAAAACATAATTCTTGGGTCTGCCGTTTGGTTCACACTATTTTAGTGTGCAACAATCTAAAATTCATGAGAATCTATTTTTGTATTTTTTACGGTTGGTACATACTAAAATGGCGTGGACCTCTTCCATATAAGACTTTCTCCAAAAAACCTCTTGCAAAGAATTATTGTCAAAAACTCATTTGTTAGCTATATTTTATTCATATTTTATTCCGATTGTTTAGTTAGATTATGTTGGAATTTGATACAACTATGCTTGTTTTATTTAGGATTTTACGCTTGGTTTGGTGTTTTGGTGTTTTGGTGTTTTGTTACATTTCAGGTAAAACTCATCAAATCGAGCACAAATCAAGCACATACTTTGAATCATCAACAATCATCTTGTTCATCTTTAGATTGAACCTAAAAGAGCAATTTCTATCTTTTGCTTATTATTGTTTTCAATTCATGTCACCTAGTTATCTTGGATTAATTGCCTTTAGCTTCATATATTCATGCTTGTAGTTCTTCAACTTATATTGCATTCATCTTTGTAGAAGTACTCTAGTTTAATTCATTCATCTATGGTTCTTAACTTCTTTGCAATTTACAATCTCAGTATGAGTATGAGTGAGTAGTTTATTTTGGCTTAGGCTAGGCATTATCACCATGTAGGTAGTTTAATTGCTTTCTTTACCTTTGGCTTGGTTGTGTTGTTTATGGTTTAAGATGGATTTTTCTATCATGTGTAATGTCGTTGAATTGAGGGCGAGAGTCGAGTTTTAACGATAATCTATGCTTAAAAATTAAGTCATCTCCATGAGAATAGGTAGATGCTTTAATTGGAAATGTTGAAGGTGTACTTCATGTCATAAATTATACTTATTTCCATGAGAATAAGTAGTTGAGTATGTTTTAGGAAGCTTTTGTTGCCCGAGAGAGAACATTAGTATTTACGATACGTTCTTCTCCATAACAAGACATCCATAACCTTAGGTTAAAGTTTTGTAAACACTATTTTGGTGAGAAAGTCTAGCCTACGCCTCCTTAGCTTATTAATCATTCTATCCTTGATTTAGTTCATTGCATTCTTATTTACTTTTATGCTTCATTTTCATTAAGTATTTTTAATTGCTTGCTTTAATTATTTCTACCACCAAACATCGATTTATACGCTTTTGAACATGCTAATCGATCGAGAAACTATTGACTTAACAGCCACTCCCAGTGGATTCGACCCGTACTTGCCGCCGTATTAAGCTACGTCATGCACTTGCGGTATAACTATTGAAGGACGTAAATTCCTGATCACTCATCTTTCCAAAAATGTCATAAGGTTGAAAGTATTAAGAGAGTACATTGCATTTTAATAAAAAAAGATATCATTTTGGTTTTGCAAAAATCAATTCATCCAAAAACTAACAAAATGATTCGAAATACACATATATATTTGACTTTTCATCCAAAAAAACAAATGATTATCCGAAACTAAATCTTGAATTTTCAGTCAAAAATGAGCTTTGAGTAAACTTGGTAAAAATTAGCATCCCCATGTCCGAGCCTAAAGTTAGGTATGTTCGCAGTTACTAACAACGAAAAAAAATTGGTCAAAAAAAATCAAAATTGTTTGTTTGCAGTTAAAAACTGTGAACAAACGAGAGACAATGTCATATTAGACAGGACAAAAAAATTGAAAATCATGTTTGTTCTTAATTACAACCAATTTTCACATTTTTTGTCTATTTTAATGTTCTGACATTATCTCTCTTTTGTTCGCAGTTATTAACTGCGAACAAATAATTTTGACTTTTTTTGACCAATTTTTTTGTTCGCTGTTAGTAACTGCGAACATACTTGACCTTAGGCTCAGACATGAAATCGCTTATTTTTGGAATTAAGTTTACCCGAAGCTTATTTTTTATTTTTTTGTTAAAATTGCTTAATTATTTTAAATTTTCCCTTTAATGTAGACCACAATATCACCTTCAAAGCCCCAAATCAGCCGTGTATCGACCCATATATAACTACAATGCACACCACATTTGCATCCACTAACACAAATGTGTAAAACTGCATAGATGCATGCAGACACGTAAGTTTTGCAGCACACATATTGAAAATTTAGTTCTCCAATCTAGTATATTTTTGCTGCGACTTTTTTGTTATTACTTATTAGAGAGTATAACTGAACAAGTTGATTCACTAAAGCATTTCATAAATCAGTTCCAGTGCATCAAATGAGGACATACATATAAAAACGAAAAAAACTAATTGTGATTCTACAATTAGTCTAAACAAGGATTCGAATAAATGAGCAAATATATCAAGGTGTTTGGGAGGATTAATAGTTCAGTGTCTGCAATATATCAAGTAAATAGAAACACAAAATTTTAGTTGATATAATGTATAAATGAGCAAGCTTATTCAATGTCTACATTATATCAAGTAATAGCATCATCAACAACCAGAAGTCAAAGATTAAGCAATCCATTGCAACAAATCAATAACCGAAAAGACATCGAAAAAGAGCAATGTTAAGTGAAAGGTGAAAGGAAAGTCATAGCCGGAAGAAAAGGGAGCTATTGCATTTGTGGTGTTTATTTTCTTCTAAACAAATAGAATGAATCTCTTAAGCCATTTTTTACAGATATAAGGAATTAAGAATAAAGGCCGAATCAAAAGGAAGATAGCAAAAAAGTAAGGAGTATCTTTTAGAGTAAAATCAGTACTTTCCGGTCACATCAGACAAATTCAATGCATTTTTCATTTCCTAATTCCAACCATATTCAATCTCAAATCAAACAAAACTTAGAATGTGAAAACATGAAATTAGATTAACTCTTACACACTACTGAAATCTCTCAAATATTGTATTATTGAAGTTTTTAATGATGTTTTCTTGTGAGATGTCTTTTTCAACTATTTTTTATTGAATGCTTTTTTAATATTTTTCTTTTTTTGAATGTAGTTTTTTTGGGAAATTCCAACCACTCTGTAAATGATAGTGGTGTCGTGGTGTCGGGTGTAGCTTTCAATATCAATTTAACTTGACATTTTATCTGCATTTCGCTTTACTAGGTTTTAAAAGTCGGGAATTTTTGTTTAGTATTTATGTATGACTATATTATTGTCAGGTATGAAGATCGAGCTTGGTTGTAAGATGAGCCCAAATATGATTTATCATCTCATCTCTGAATCTGATGAGAAATCCGACAACCTATAATCTAGCTACTAGGGAATTTTATCTTCATTTCCATGCACTACTTAACTACTGTCCCATTTTCTACTATGAAATTGATGCCCAAATATGATTTATTTACGCTTGAGCATGTTCAAGTATAAATATCCCATTATTCTACTAATAAAATATAGATTTGTGATTTATGAAAAAAGTGAGTTTATTCTCTTCTTGTTTGTGAGCGATCAAACAAAAAAACCCCTTAGAGTGTGTTCAATCATTCTAAAACCTTTAAGTAGGTTAATAAAATCTACTAAAAAAGAAGCAGACTATATCACGTGTCACTCTATAAATTAAGTAATTTCCCGCCTAAACTCTACTAGAATGATAAAATTTATTTCTGAAAATTAATAGTAAGTGTCAAGATATCATATGATATGATGTGACACTTTAAAGTAATATAATATGATGACAATTCAAAATTCAGAACAATATAATATATTAACAATTAATGAAGTGACAATTCAAAATAATATACTAATCAATTAAGAAAAATTGCATATAAATAAAATATAAAATATAAAAATACATTATTCCTAAAATTACATATATTACATGATAACACATTTGTTAATAATTTTTGATGTAGTAAAAGATTACATAAAAAAAATTAATTCTAGTACATCATAATGCAATATAAATGGCAATTAGTATTCTCAATTGATTACAATATACATATATAAAAAATCTGCCATAATATCAATTGTTTACTGCTGGATTTTAAAATATTCTGACATAAAAAAAAAGATTTTCATATCTTCGTTCAATCGAGTAACTGAAAATAAGGGTTTCCTTTAAACCCTAACATTTATCATAAATACATAATAATGAATTCTTAACAATTTTTATTAAAGAGCATTAAAAATAAAATCCCCTAAGTACCTGCTGTTATGGCCCAAAAAATCCATATAATTAAAGAAATAATGGGGACACTAGAAGAAGGAGAATTGAGATTAGAGCTATGTATGTATGGCGCACTTTTGAGCAAAAATAGTGAAGTGAATGGTGTGCACATAATAGCGTAGAAGTAAAAATGAGAAAAAGAGTCTAGAAAGAGAAATAAAAATTTAGAAAACAAAAGAAAGTTGAAAGGAATAAGTACATAAATTCAATTTAATATTGGGCATAATCTGGCGAAAAGATTCAAAATTCATCACATTCATGAACCCATATGAATTTCTACATGATATTTTCAATCATAAAAGTATATAATTTCCAACAATCTTAGAACAATACTAAAAAAATAATATACAACAGAAATTAAACGAATGGAGAAGGTTGTACCTAGATCTCAGGGGTCTAAAATTCTTCAGTCTGAGAAACTTCATCTGAAGAAGCAAGACCCAAAAACTTTGGATCTGAAAAAGCAAGACCCAGAAACTTTGGCACAGAGGTTATAGGAGAAGATTTAGAAGGAAAATAGTGACCAATTAAGCAAGTATTTTTGTCGAAAAATTTATTTGTATAAGGAATAGCAAAAGAACACTTGAATGATTTGAACGAAGGGATAGAAGAAATAGGTAGAGAAGGGGATGGCGCTCGAACTTGTCGCTTCTAAGGTTTAGAGTGAGGATTTATGTGAGAGACAGACATGCACATCACATGCAAAGGAAATAGGCAACCATTGTTATAACTTAGAACCTCAAGTTATGCAGAACGGTGCAACAAGCGATCAATGGTGACATGGTGGTCCGGATGGGTTGTGAAGACAAAGGGAAGATAAGTTTCTAGGTTTTTAGTCTTTTAGAGTTTCATGAGAGCAAAGGTTAGGAGAGTGAAGAAATGTACTATTATTTTTAATAAAATGAAATATAAGCAAAAACAAGTACGTGTAATTATGGTTTACACTTATTCTCTTCAATAATAATATTATTGAATAGACTTATTATATTACTTTTTTTATTTTTAACTTTTTATGGAAGAAAAAATTACCCTAAATAATTTAATATTTTACTTATTTTCCCCGATATTCCTAACTTTTGATTAATTTTCATTCTTTAATAATCTCAACTTTTGAGTCACTTGATAAAAAATGTTGTTGCTCGAATGTTAACTTGCTATTATAGGTTAATACTTTTAAAAATAAAGAAAAAATACAATAAAAATATAAAAAGTCAAATTTTAAAGTAAAACAAAAAAAACCAACCTAATACTTTCCTAATAACAACCCCTCCCCTTATAGGAGAAACAAATTTAAGATGAAAATTCACAAGAATGTCAATGAGAGAAACCCAAAGAGAGAAAATGCAGAAGATGAAAAAATGAAAAAGGAAATTACAAAAGCTATCATAAGACTAAACCGGTTTAATTTTTGAAAAAAAAAATCGGATAAAAAAGATTTATATATATATATATATATATATATATATATATATATATATATATATATATATATATATATATATATATATATACATATATATACATATATATATATATATATATATATATATATATATATATATATATATATATATATATATATATATATATATACATATATATATATATATACATATATATATATATATATACATATATATATATATATATACACATATATATATATACATATATATATACATATATATATATATGTATATACATATATATATATATATATACATATATATATATATACATATATATATATATATATATACATATATATATATATATATACATATATATATATATATACATATATATATATATATATACATATATATATATATATATATATATATATATATATATATATATATATATATATATTAATATATATATATATATATATAGGGGCAGGATCAGATGAAAACCACTAAAGTGGTGAAAACTAAAAATCAGACTGAGATGTACATATTGTGGCAATATGTGTACATACTATCTTATAGGGCGTACATATTTTTTTGAAGGAAAAATGTTCATATTATTTACAGAAATGTCATCTGAATATGTACACCTTTTAGAAAATGTTCAATTGTTTACAATAATGCCACTGAAATATGTACATCATTTAACATTTCATGTATACCTATTTTTAGTTTTCACCACTTTACTTGGTTTTCACATGATCTATTTAAATTTATTTGTACTTAGTAGTAGTTAAAAAAGAAGAAGAAGAGGAGGAACTAACAACCCCTATTGGGATACTTAGATCTCGACAATCATCAACGAGATCACTAGAAGTACAACAACAACAACAACAACAACAACAACAACAACAAAAACAAGCTCGTGGTAAACTAGTCAATTTCCAAAGTATCGGTGAGTTTTATAATTTTATTCTTAAAATTGATTAAATTTTAAATTATTATTTATTTATATATTGTGATATTTGAGTATGTCTTTATGTTGAAATTTAGATGAAGATGAACCAGTAAGACAACCTTTTCCGGCAACGCAACTCTTAGTGGTAGAACTTTTTCACATGTGTGGTCGTATTTTACAAAGCAATCAACCGACAATCCGGATGTTTTTTTGTGCGCACTTGTCAAATTTTTGAAAGTCAAGGGGTAAAACTCTTAGTTTCATACGATTTCAACAAAGTTAGATACTTTTTAAGTTTTTATGCATGATAGTTATACTTTGTAAATCAAGAATGTATTAAAAATTCATTTATTGTGTTTTGTGAATATGTGTTAGGTGGTAGTACGGGATCTTTCAACAAACATTTGGCAAAGAAGCATGGAATCACAAAAGAAATTCATGTAGCAAGCGGCAGCGTGACCACAAGTGAAAGCCGACAGTGGACCGTGGACATTCCCGGCGGAGGCATGCCTTTTAAATATAATCGTAATGAAATGATTGATGAATATTCTAAATATGTAATTTGTGATGAGTTGCCATTTAACCATTGTGAAAGTAAGACATGCAAATATTACACTAGAAAAAGTTTGCAACCACAATATAAGTAATCCCTAGGAACACTCTTAAACAACGCACAATAAAATTATATGAATCAAAGCGTTATGAATTAGTAGAAATGTTTAAATCTTTTAATGGTAGGGTTAGCATAACAACCGATATTTGGTCTACTCCGCCACATTTGGAACCTTATATGTGTGTGACAACACACTGGATAGATCATAATTGGTTTATTCAAAAAAGAATAATTGCTTTTGAATTAATGCCCAAAAGACATACTGGTGATAACATAAAATATAGATTAATAGAGATATGTAAAGAATGGAACTTGTTAAGTAAGATATTTTGTTGTTCTACCAATAATGCAACCGCCAATATTAAATGCATTGAACTTTTGTGTAACAAACTTGCTTTTAGTTTTATCCTTGGTGGTAGATTATTACACGTACGTTGTTGTGCTCATATTTTTAACTTATCTTGCCAAGCAGGTATTAAAAAACTAAGTGATTTATTAGATCCCATTAGAGACATAGTGAAATGGTTTAGATTAGGACAGGTAAAGAGAAGATATAAAAAATTATGTGACCATTATCACTAAAAAGGAGTATATTGGTCATTAGATACTCCTACACGTTGGGGCTTAACCCATGATTTATTAAAAAAAAGGCTATTGTTTATCGTCAGGTTATAACACAACTGTGTATTGAGTGTACGGATTTTACTACCAATCATTAGAGCGCCCGCCTAGTGATGTATATAATTATGTTGGAAATCGTAAAAAGCTTTTAGCAGATCTTTATGATCACTATTCTAGTAAATATAACCCAAGTCACGATATGTTTAGGCGTGCTAGCGTCTCGGCACGTCCCACTTATTATAATCTCATAATAGTTAACATAATAAGCCAAGATGATAGTTTTGTAGGACCATCTTCTTCCACATCCACCGTTTCATATTTAGAACTAGATAATTATCTTAAAATCACTTTGAAATTGAACAAGGTAGTCATAATATTTGGTGGAAATAAAAATCAATAAAATTCCCCATATTATCAAGAACCGCAAAGGATATCCTTGCAATTCCTGCTTCTACTATTGTGTTGGAGTCTGCTTTTAGTGCAGGTATAAGAGTTCTAGATGAAAAGAGATCTCGTCTTTCTCCACATACTATTTAAATATGTGTTTGCAAGAAAAATTGGGATCAAGTAGAGGTTCGAACACAAGAACTCAAAAACGATGATTATCAAGGCGATGATGATCCATGGACGATGATGGATACATCTGCATCATCGTCGGGAGGAGAATCAGCGGAAGCATCTAACCAACAAGATGATGATGACGAAGACGAAAAGAATCATGAATATCGGACAACGATCAATCAAGATTTAACAACTACAAATAAAAGGTATGACAAAGAACTACGTGGGCTTTGATTGCTTCGGGATACGTAGGCAGCTTAGTATTCCTTTGGGATACTAGGTTCAAGTCCATTTTCTCCCTTTTTTTTATTAATCATCTTTATCTTTTCTTATTAATTTATTTTTTTGTCCTTCTTTTTAGTAAATATTTTAATAACGATGACAAGCAATGAATTTCGCTAATAATCAAGTAATCAACAAAGGTGCGTCCGCATTATTATAGTATTTTTCTATTATATTTAAAGGAAAAATAAAAATAGAATTGATGGTCCGGCCCGCCTGACCCGGGAGTTGGAACCGCCTCATGAACCGCTAAGAAACCATTTGGAATAGCCCGGAACCGGAACCGAAAACGTTCTAATCAAGTTCCAGATGGAACCAAAACAGAATTGGCCCAACCCGGACCGTGGCTTCACTAACTATAGCTATTCAAATGTGATCGATGTGAAAATACTAACCAAAACCAAAAGTTATCCATTTTAAAAATGTCTCGATTTTTTATTAGTTGACCGATCCTTACATGATCACAACTTGTATGCATTTGGATTGGATGATAACTAAAAAAGAAAAATTGATGTCGAATTGTGATCAATTTTTTGATTGACATACAATCGGTAACTCAAGTTAAACCTAAACGTTACTGCATTGAGTCATAAACCAAAAAACAAACCATAATTCCATGGAATTTATTAGTAATTTCAGTATATCAAATGATTTTCAACATTTGTTTTTATACAACTATTAAGTTTATTAAAATTAGACCGTATAACTGAGGTTTCTAATTGTCTAAATAATAATATTTCAATGTTAAAAAATTGCATGTTTATATATTTATAAAGTCATCATATCATATCATGATATACGTATTATTAGTAAGCAATTAAAAACACTTAATGAAAACTAAGAATAAAAGTAAATAAGGATGTAATGCACTAAAGCGAGGATAATGTGATCAATAAGCTAAAGAGGCATAGGCTAGGCTTTTTCACCAAAGTAGTGTTTACTAAATTTCAACCTAAGGTCATGGATGTTTTGTTATGGAGAAGAACGTATCGTAAATACTTATGTTCTCTCTTGAGCAACAAAAGCTTCCTAAAACATACTCAACTACCTATTCTCATAGAGCTAAGTATGGAGGATTCATAGAGGGAAGGTGAGGAAAGGTGAATGACGGTGAGGTAATGAACAGAACAGAGCAAACTGAAAACATGGAGCAATCTGATTTTCCCCACCTACACGTGGCATAAGCTAAAAAACCATTGTTTATTATATGGGAAAATGAATAGGGTAGACAAGTTGCTTGTAACTTTTTACTCATTTATCTCATTAGATTTTCATCAAAGAGAAATAGAGTAATTTTTAAGAAAATGATAATAAATGAAGAGAGAGAGAATGGATTGTGTGGATAAAATTAAAAGAGAGTTAAAATGTATGGATGAGATTAAAAAAAATAGTGGGTCATTGTCCAAAAATAGAAATATTGTAAATTAAGGGAGACTAACCAAAATAGAAAATGCTGCAAATTCAATGAGACGAAGAGAGTAGTTGATACTCGCTCCAATTCACTATTAATGTCCCATGTACTTTATGCGCTATATCTAATGCACTTATTCAATCCTTAGTATCTCTAATTGTACATAATTAAAAGTTATGAAAAGTTGATATAAATAATTCTTGCATTGAGACGAATCAAACAAGATCCCACTTGACTATGTTTTAACTTATAGATTAATAATAAATACAAATTAACAATAAGAGATGATTAGTATCCAAAAAGCAAATAGAACATTAATGGTGAATTGGAGGGAGTATATAATAGATAGATTAATAGATTATAAGAAAATATTGAATTTTACTATAGTGTTACTTGATAACAATTATGATTTTGTCAATTTATCACAAATTTTGTGTAATAACATTTTTTAACTACCTTATTAGACAATCAATTTTATTCTTAGAAAAAAAAAATAAATACGGGATGCATATTACAATATGAATAGGAGTAAGTTTAATCAAATCAAATTTATTTGGAAATGTGGCACAATTTTATAGGCAAAATTTTTGAAATTTTAATTTTATTTATTTTTTTTATTACTTTATTTATTTTATTATTAAGTTTTTTTTTTGTGAAAATTTGCAAATTACTTTTATTGATTAGGATTTTGTGTTATTATATCATCTATCTATATATACATTATACTATAACAAAATACGGATGACATAAGCAAACACAAAAAGTGATGATTTGTCAACTTCCTCCATTTATCAAAGATAATGTCATTATTTGCTAATAAAGTGTCTAAGTGGGAATTATATGACTTATCATTTTATTAGCTTTTATTAAATTGTTTGAGTGGGATGCATGTGACTTTTCGTTGCTCAATACACAATAATAATTTGCTAGCATTCAATTTGGAAAACAAAAAAAATTTATTCTTTGTAATAATAATTTGCTAACTTTTATTTTAAAAACAAAAAATAATAATTTGTCACTTACAATCTTATAGTGATCAATAAAATAATTGAGCTAATTACATGGGTTGGTTTCAACACTGAGATAGTCTTGTCTCATACAAGACAAGCTATTTTTAATTTAATATTTTTGTTATTATTTAAATTATTTTTTAATATATAAAAGTTATCATCATCTAAAATATTTCATTTAAATTAATATTGTAATATGTGTTTAAAATAATTTATTAAAATTAAAATTTATTTTTAACATAGTTTGTTATGCTATTGGTTACTAAGTAAAGATTAAAATAATATTAAAATAACATTTTTTAACATCATACGTAACTTATAAAAAAGTATTTTAAAAATAAAAAATAAATTAAATATTAGCTATTATAAACTATTAATGATTCATTAAAAATCAATAACCAATAATTTATAATTTATTTTTTTTATTTTTTCAAAATAATAAAAAATAATAAAACGAAAAAAAAATTGCACGGCAGAGAATTATCTAGTATCATATCATATCATATTAAGTTAAAACTCTATTCACATGTTGGGACAGAAATTGAAAGCCGCTTGAAGTTGTACTTAGCTCTCTGACTTTCTGCCATTTCTGTATCATCATGTTATTATTCTCACTCCCACTTTTGCAGTTTATCTTAATAAATCTATAATTCCTGGTGGCTTTGCTAGATCTGAACATGAAAAGAGAATCTGTGGAGATGGATCTGCTTGATATCAAAGGTCTCGGGCCATTTTTGAACAGATCTGAACATGATGCTGTTTGTAGATATATGTATACTCCTATCAGAGACCTTTTTTATTTTATTTTATTTTTTTATATGTATAGTTTTGAATAGATCTGAACATGATGATTTTTGTAGATTTAAGTGTTATTTCATAAAATAACCCATGCATACTTGATTTGATGCAAATAAGATCTTACTTTTTGTTTATTAATTATTTTTTATTATTAAGGTAGACAAGGAAAACAGGATTAGATAAGATTCATAGAAATGAATGGTGGCGATAAATCATGTGGATGATCATTAAGAATAAATTATTGGTTCATGTAGCCGGCCTTTTTCTTTTGGGAATAACGTTTCGAGATTGTTGTTGGTGTGAAATTTGTGTGGATGATTGGCAAAGTAAAATTTTTATGAAAATTTGAGGAAAAAACTTGTATTAGAACATGGAGCCTCGAAAGTGAATAAAGCTTTAGCCTTGGCATTGTTGTCTTTGGTGTGAGATTTTTGTGGATAATTAGCAAAGTAAGAGGTTTATGAAAAATTGAACTCTATGTGAACTCGAGGAAAAAGCTCGTCTTTGAACACGGAGCTCATTAGAGTTGATAAAGCTTCAGATACCCAAACATTGTACTTATTACTCTATTTGAGGATAATCAGTGGCTAGCTTTAAATCTACTCTCTATATGAGCTTGTTCAGCTTAGTCTTAGTCCCTTAGGTTGCAAGGTCGAGTCAATTGGAGTTGGTTTATTTGACTTTGTGTTCTACAAAAAAACTATGCCGAGCTATGTTCATTAATAAATGAGGCTGCTTAAGGTCTTTCCAACGTGTCAACTAGGTTCGGATTTTGTTATATTGGAGCTTGTGCTAGGCGATGCCTAAGATAGTCACTGGACATGCTCTCTGAGGAATTTGAGTTTAGATAACCTTTAACCTTTTATCACGTTTGATGATTGATACTCTGGGCTAAAGGGGAGTTGGTGACATGTGTTTATGGTACAAAAGGGGCATTTTAGGATTCGAGATTCCAATATCTCATTTGCTACTTGCTATTTATACTATGTGTTCATCTTTTACCAGCAGCTGAATGTCATTCTTAATTTACAACTAATTTAAGTAGTGCTGAGATCATGCTTAGTGTTTACTTCCTGCTCTGTGTTAGTTCATGCTTAGTGTTTACTTCATGCTCAGTGTTTACTTTCTATTTTATTTGGAACTTCCGATCAACTATATTTTTTTGTACTCAATTAGATCTTATTGATCTTGAAGTGTTAGTTCATA
The DNA here is from genome assembly GCF_026212465.1 of Amaranthus tricolor. Classification (NCBI taxonomy): domain Eukaryota; kingdom Viridiplantae; phylum Streptophyta; class Magnoliopsida; order Caryophyllales; family Amaranthaceae; genus Amaranthus; species Amaranthus tricolor. Next base: position 12,635,726 of record NC_080060.1, on the reverse strand, counting down.
AGAAAATCTTGCATGATTGATCTGATGCAAATGAGTTTCAGATGTTAACCTTATTTTTAATGTATACAGGGCAAACAGGAGCACCGTACCTTCATCCTAGTAACCATCCTCCAATGCGGCATGGATATCAAGTAATAGTTCCTTCTTAAGCACTACTCCTCTCTCTTATTATTGGCCTCATTTGACGAAAAAAAACTCACATTTAGTTAAACGAGACAAATTATAAGTGACAGAGTAGTACCTTCATTGCATGCATACTTGACCTTTTAGCTTGTTGTTCATAATGTCATACCAAATGTATATCTGCAATGGCTGTAAACTGTACTGGTTGATAGTTGATATATATGGTTTGTTGCATCAATTGCTCCTCCTTTGCTACCACTTAACAAGTTAACAGAGATAGGATGGATAATTGAGATTAGTGTCATTTGGACTAGTACATCAGCTATTATTACTTCATCTACATTTGGTGTTGAACCACCTCCTTAGTAATATTGACAGGCAGACTATTATCAAATCATCATCATTAACTATCTTCCTCCATCTGAACATTCATAGGAAACAAACAACACAACTCACCCCACTTCCATGGCTCTTTCATTCCATCACCTTCAATCTCTCAATCTTCATACATCATTTCAAGTATTTTTCTCTCTCCTTCAAAAAACCTTTTTTTCTTCTCAATTTTATAAGGCTTTTTAATTGTTTCTCATCCTTATTCCAGATCTAGTGTTTTTATGTGAATCCATTATTGGATGCGGATAGTCGTACTTTTTTACTTGTGCTGGGTTTTTTGACTTCTTATTTGAGTGGGGATTTTTAAAATTTTTGATAGTTCGTTGTTGTAATGGTTTTCATTTATGTTCATGGTGTTTATTGGTAGTTTTAGGTTTGTTTGGTGTTTTTGGTGGTTCGATTTTGATGGTAGGTAGTTTTAGGTTGTTTGGTGTTGGCTGCGGTTTGATTATGGTGGTTGGGGATTTGGAGTTTGGGAGTTGTATAGGCAGAAATTTATATGGTGTTAGGGATGGTGATCTAGTGGTGTAGTCATCCTTGACGGTGGACTCTCGGAGTTGGCTATGAACTTACAGTGGTGGTTGATTTCACTGTTGGTGAATTGTGTTGGTGGGCCCATCTTTTTTGTTCTAGTGTGGTAACCTTACTAAACTAAGGGCATTTAAGTAACTCTGTCACTATGGGTGTTGTCTGTTTTATTTTATACCGAAAGCGTAAGGATAATTGTAGTACTTATTGGTCGACACAGGGAGACAACAATTGATATGAATTTAGTTCAACTAATTTGCAAGGATAAAGAGTAATTGTTGTGAATGAGTTTTGATGTTTGGTGAAGAACAATCAACAATAAATGCACAAAGAACTACCCAAAAACAGAGCACAACAACAATAGACAACAAACACAAGATTTATGAGGTATCTATGGATACCTCCCCCTCAAACAAAGATTACTTTCATTAATATACTCAACAATACATCAATGACAAGCCTCACAACCTTTGAGAATACTCTCTCAAAGAAAATATTGAACCTTTAATATCAATTTCACACAAGCAACCTAATACAAGGAAGAAAGAACTCTCATGGCTAAACCCTAGTTGTTTCTATGTATTAGGCTCTCCACACTTGTTCTAATGATGTTTTAAGACCCTTATATAACCCTAAGACCAAAGGGCTTAAAGCCCAAGCAAAACTGCAACAAAAACAGAAACTGACGCTGAGATGGAGATGTTGCTCGCTAAGTTCATGTAAAATCAAAATAGCAATGATATTCTCCACAGCATTCCACAAATTTGTGCAAAAATTAATCAAGAATTGAAAATGTTGATATATGATTGAAATGCACACTTATCAGAGATCAGAAAATCAAATTCCACGATTAAGTGCAATTCATAATTGATTATGATTTGTAATTGGAACAACAAAACAAATATTTAAAAGAATTGGAAACTGAATTCGTCCTTGTTATTGCCAATTCCAAACAAAATTGCAATATACTTGATTTTTGTAAACTTCACCAGAATGATGAAAATGTCACCTGTATTGCTGTGGGTTTCGTGTTTTATTCTTCGTGTCCCTCTTCTGCAGCCTTGCTCTGATACCAAGTTGATGCGTGAATGCCTTTAAGCTTTCCAAGATTCCACCTAGGTGTTCAAGAATGCGTCTGATGGTCTTGTTGAATACTCCAAACCCAGATACACCCTTCTGATCTTCAGGAACAGAAGGTTGACCAGAACAAATCCAAAGGATTGGTTCTGTGACTTGGACAGAAACATATTGGTCTACACTCAACCAATTGGCCTCTTCCTCACACTTGGATTAAGATTCACTCTCTCAATCTTTGTGGAAATTTGAATACACTCCTTGCTTCACTCACAAGGAACACACACAGGTCAAGAAATACTTCCTGTATTCCTCCTTTGAACAATTGTCAATGCAATCACTTTTGTGTTTATCGAAATCAAAATCAAAAGAAATATACAAATGAAGTGAGGATCCTTTATATAGGCCTCACAAGGATCTTAACGGCTATATTAGCCTAACTAACTTGCTTAACAAAATCAAGAATGCACGTGCTAACATATGCACAACAAAATAGAATTAAAAGGCTTATTTTTGTTTGCTGACTGAACTAGCCTTAACCTACTGATTGTACACCTACTATTAAAAGTGTCCTGGATCCTGCTGTGCTTGGGCCGTGAATGGTGGTTGATTGGAGGGTTGTTGCAAGGTTGGTTGTGCTCTTGTTTTGCTGCACATGCTCATCAGCAGGTACGTCAGAAGGCATCTCAGGGGCTGGTCCATCAGTAGGTTCCTCATCAGTGTATGCTTCTGCTTGTGTTGTTTGTGATCCTATTGCAAATGGATCAATAAGAAAACCACCAGTCTCAACTGAAATTAGGGCATTCTCGGCCGAGAGTGGGCGACTTCGACCGAAGCCCATAGAGTCTCGACCGATGTTGTAAGTGATTTTATTTAAAAGTTTTTCTTTAATACAGTTTGTAAGATTGCATTTTTAATATTTTTAATGTTTTTCTCTAATTCATATACTCTTGCCGTTCTTGCTCATTTGAGCCTTGAGGTTCAATGAAACTATTTAGTTATGGTGAAAATCCAATGATTTAGGTTAGACTTCAGAGTGTTTATATGAATATCATCTAGATCTTTCTTCTTTTCTTTGTAGTATAGTTTGTTACATTGTGGTGCATTTTGTTTTCTTAAAAATTGTCTCCGTGTTTTGAATACTTCTGTTTGATTGTATTTTAGGACTTGATTGCATTTGGTGCCTTAGACCTACACCATATAGAGGACAAAGCATAATATGAAGTGATTAAAATTTTCTTTCTGATGCTTTATTTGGAGCTGCTGTAAAATTGTATGTCGTTACTTGTTAGCGTGTTGCTTTCTTTTGAAATCTCCTTTATGGAAACATATTGAACATCTTTGTATAAAACAATGGTGTTTGGATTCTATTTCAACCATTTTGTCCGATATTTTCAAGTCTAATGTAAGTGATTTTTCTTTGAACATTTTATGAATTATTGCGGAACATATTGCTAATTGATGAATTTTTTAGTGTTTCATTTATATATTGAACATCTTTGTATAAAACAATAGTATGTAAATATTTGTCAACTGCAGTAAATGACCACCAGGTCCCGCAAACAAGCAATTCCGACAAAACGTCAAAAATAAGCGCAAAACGGGATGCAGAACATCCACAAGAAATAGATTGCCGCTTAGGTACACTCTTTGTTTTAAAAAGTGCCCCTCGGGCGCAGGGTGCACCAAGGCGCTAGCCAAAACGCCTCATTCACTCCAGACGCAACGCATATACAAAGCGGTGGAAAAGGCGCGCCTAGAGCGCCTCATGAAGCTCGAGCCCTTTTATCAAATAATAAACTTTAGAAGGTGTAAAAAACTCATGCATATTACTGAATATGCCCTTCAAATTTAATGATGTAGAAGAAAAAAATTTAATTTTTTGCCCTAGAAGTCAGAATTGAAGGAAGGAAAAAACCTAAACACTCTCTCGATTCTCTCTCAATTCTTACTGCTACTCCAGTTGCAAAAACGCCTCATTCACTCCAAGCGCAACACATATACAAAGACGGTGAAAAAGGGGCGCCTAAAGCGCCTCATGAAGCTCGAGCCATTTTATCAAATAATAAATTTTAGAACGTGTAAAAAACTCGTGCATATTACTGCCCTTCAAATTTAAAAAACCTAAACTCTCTCTCTTGATTCTTGCTGCTGCTCCAGTTGCCATTGCTGCACAGTGCACATCCAGGTATGTTGCTTCTCCTATCTTCTTCTCTCTCGATTTTTTCTTCTGTTGATTTTTCGACGGCCATTATTCTTGCTTGCTGCTCGCCATTTTTCTCTGTCGAAACTTCTTGATTGTTGCTCGCTATTTGTTCTTCTGTGTCAATTTATTCAACCGCCTCTTTCTCCCTTACATTTTCTATTCTTGAATGTTATTCTTTTCTCTCTTATTGTATTCTTTTAAATGTCTTCTTTTCTCTGTCTGATTTCTTAATGTAATTTCAGTTGTATTCTTTTAATGTTATTTTATCCTCGACGTTTTTTTTCTTTTAATGTTATATGTATTCTGTTGTATTGTTTAGGGTTATTTCTATCATTATTTCAGTGTTAATGTGAAATGCAGCACAGAATTGAGCATAAGTCAAGATATGGTCAACATTATTGTGTCTAAATAGCATAACTGCATAACATTATTACCCATTTCTGTGTCGGGTTGTACGGAACACAAGAACTCAGATGTCCAAGACTCAAAGGACATGTGCCAAATATCCATCCATCCCCCCAACCCACATGTATCCATCAAAGCAGTAAAGGACTCAAGGAGATTCATTCTTTCCAAAATATTAGTACAAACAAATCGGGTTTGTTGAATACCTCTTTGTTTGAATGCTTGAAACTTGTCGAATTGCTCTTGAGATTTGAAGATGACTTTGTGGAACTGAGCATCGTACCAATCTCTTGGCCCGGTTACTCGGGCCTCACATCCTCCTCTATTGCAGCCCTTCTGGAACTACTAGCAGCGTTGCTTTTTGACCCACCATCTTTACCCTTAGTGCGCTCCCTTGTAGATCTAGACCTTTTGTCTCTAGCCATGGTAGAAGTTGGGGATAGTAGAGAAAGTGGGAAGATGAAAGATTTGAGTGAGAGAGTGAGAATGGAAAGAGAAAGAGATGTAGTTGTGAGAGTTGACTTTGAGGGTGGTTAGAGTGGTGGTTTGTGGTGGTTTTATTGATTGTGAGAGTGGTAGTAAGATGTTTAGAGAGAGAGAAGAGAAATCGGATTTGGGTAAGAATGAGAAAGGGTGTGAAGTTTTGTGAAAAAGGGCGGATCTTTCTGTATAAGGGTCAGTCTCGACCGAGACTGGGTTGGCTTTGGCCGAAGTTGGCTCAGTCTCGGCCGAGATTAGGGTAGCTTCATTCGAAATTTGTTGTTCTGCAAAAGATCTTGGTGAAGTTGGGGTTGATCTCGGGCGAGATCTGTCACTCTCGGTCGAAGTGGGTATGGTCTAGAGCGAGACTATCCACTTTTCTATGCAACAAAAATTTCCCACACAGGATAAGTCTCGCTTGAGATTGTTTGACTTCGGGCAAAGCCGCGGTAATCTCGGTCGACATTAGGTAAAAATTGATGCACCCAAATTTCAAACTTTCACAAAATTATACCCACAACTCTCAACTTGCTTCTAAAGTTCCTCCTTAGGCCATAGGTACTTTAGAAGTATACCCAAATTTCAAGACTCAAAGAATGTACATATGCGGGTTGCCTCTCGAAAACGTTATTTTTAACGTTGGTAGCTCGATGAAGTTGCTAACACTCAAGAAGCCTCCAATGGGGCAAGGAACAATGTCTTCTTGCCTTCAATCTTTGAACCAACCACATAATGCTTAGCTCGGTGACCATTTACCTTGAAAGTACCTCTTTCACCATTAATTTCAAGTGACCGATAAGGAAAGACCCTAGTTACGGTGTAAAGTCCTGTCCATCTTGATCGCAATATCCTAGGAAATAGTTTCAAACAAGCATTGAACACAAGAAGCGGGTCACCAACCTCAAACTCGCATTTAGAAATACACTTGTCATGCCACACTTTAGTCTTCTCTTTGTATATCATTGAGCTCTCATAAGCATTCAATCTAATCTCCTCAAGTTCATTGATGTCTGAGAGACGGTTCTCACCAGCACTGTTAGATCAAAATTCAAAGCCTTGATAGCCCATAACGCTCTATTTTCACCGGTAGGTGGCATGCTTTACCAAACACAAGGCGATATGGAGTGGTCCCTATAGGTGTTTTGTAATTCGTCCGATAAGCCCAAAGAGCATCATTGAGCTTGTGTGCTCGAGCTTTCCTTACGCGAGTCATGATCTTCTCAAGAATAGACTTAATCACTCTATTAGTTATCTCCACTTGCCCACTTGTTTGTGGGTGATAGGGCAATATAAAACGGTGATGAACCCCATACTTCTTAAGCAAGGCCTCGAACTTGTTCTCGATGAAATGAGTAAAACTATCATTAATAGGGATCCGGGGCACAACAAAACGGGAAAAGATGGTATTCTTGAAGAGTTTGCACGCCACTCTAGCATCATTTATTGAAGTTGTAATAGCCTCCACCCATTTGAACACATAATCACAAGCCACCAAGATATACTTGCTGCCATAAGAAGAAGGAAACGGGCCTTGGAAGTCAATCCCCCAACAATCAAATATTTCAACCTCAAGAATAAAGTTGAGGGGAATCCTATTTCTTTTGGAAAATTTCCCAACCCGTTGGCATCTATCGCACGCTTTGATAAACTCACGTGTATCACCATGTACATGTAACATCCACGAAATATGAAGGCAAAGGCTAACTGTAATTTAGTATTAATCAAGCGGAAGCTCACTTTTGCCAGCACAATTAAAGGGGTTACTTAAAGGTTAAACCAATATCAAAGTAAAATACTTGAACCAAAACCAAATCAATATAACAGAAGTCTTAAATGTCTCAAAATAAAGGAAAATTACAACCAAATTGAATTGAAGTTCATAAGTTCAAACTTACAACTTTAAATAATTCAAATCTTTCTAAGATGTCTAATAATATCTCTCAAATTCATAAAAGCTAACTTAAGAACATAATGAAGATAATGAAGTCGTACTCCTACACAAGTCCAATCCTGACTTCTCCTCTAACACTTCTTCGAGGTTGATGCGAGTATGGAGTGCAATGATCCAAGAACCCCCTTAAAGCCTTCAAGATTGATGCCACGACCCCTCGTGACACACAAAGAACAGATAAAACCTTCTGTTTTGTATGAAAACAGAAGGGTGACGAGAACAATTCGGATGAATGGTTCTATGTCGTGGATGGAGACAATGAATCTTCACTCGATCCCTGGCCTCCTCCTCACACTAGAGTCGAGATTCACTCTCTCAACCTTCGTGGAAATGACTGAATACTTCCTTGCTTCACTCACAAAGATGATACTCAGGATTGTAATTGCACCAATTACTTGAATAAGATTTTCATTAACCAAAACTGAATTTTATTACAATGAGCATGCCCTTTATATAGAGCTTTTCTTAACGGCTAGTTGGGGAGCCTAACAAACTTAACTACCCCGTGCCTATTTATTAAAACACGTGCAAACAAGAAAATAAAACAGAACAAAAAAATAGCCTAAGTGTTCTGAAATCAGCCACTATCAAACAGCTGGCGAACACGTGACCTTGGAGCTGATCTTGTGGGTTCTGTGAGGGCTCTCTGTGCTAACTCTGAGTCTTGGCTTCTTCTTTCATGTCTAAAGATGCCATTCTTTGAAATCCCATGCTCATACACACACCAGGCTAGACGTTCCAATGCTCGCAAGGTGGGCTGCCAGGCAGGTCGATGTCTTTGCTGTTCTGTTGCTTGCTGACCTGGGAACAGCCTTTTGTTCTGTCTGATGTTTGCTGGAAGGCTTCCTTGTGTTTCCTCTTGCTCTTGCCATGCTTTCATGTTCATGTTTAGTCCATCTTGAAGTTGATCTCCTTCCTTCAAGCTATGATCAGCATGTTTAGTACATGGAGGTTCAATGGGCTTTATTAGTGCTTTGATACAATTATGTACGTATTTGATATTGAATTGTGAGCTCTTCATAATTGCATCAGAGGTGGCATGGGGATTACTCTAAAACAAAATCATTGAAAAACACACAAAAGCATAGTTTCAGCAAAAAGGCCGAGTATTCAACACTAGTGTCCGTCATGTCATAAAACTTTTGTTTGAGATAATTAAATCTTGAAATCATAAAATCAATTTTTTTGTTTTTACTCAAATCAATGGTTCAAAAGCTGCTCAGTAACTTCCAAAACAATATGGTTTCTTATTAGCAGTATATATTATTTAGCTGAATGGTACTAACATTGAGTTCATTCTATGACTCTTTTGGTAGGCGATCCACCATTCGCGCGCGACAGACTAGATTCTAATAGAATGGTATTGTGTTAAAATCAGGCATAACCTTTGTTATGCCTAACCACATACACAACCATTGTTGTGACGAATGTACCCAACACTTTCATTTGTTCATATATATACATCATTCATATTACTTTACTTGATATTCAACATTTTCACCACTTGGTATAAACATGCTTTTCATTGTAGTATCATGACTTATAATTGTAAATATTTTTCCATGCGGTCAACATGTTTTGGTAAAACATAATTCATAACTTTTTCACATGGGATTAAACATACTTGCTTGTGAAATCATCAAACACATCATGTATAAATACTTGTATTATATTAGGGCATCACTACAAAGAATGGAAAAAAAAACATCTTTTACAACTTACTTACAAACAATACAATTTCAAGGGATTTACTAAAATGTTTTTAAAGACTTGATTCAACTCATTTCAAGTAAAATAATAAAATTTCAAATAGTTATGAATTTGATTCAAAACAACCAAAATATTTTTCATATATCATATATTTATTAAATAAAAGATTTCATAGAATTAACGATTTTTCAAAAAATTTGCAATTTATCGGTAATCAAAACAACAATTTATAAAAAGAAAATAAAATAATACTCCAACAATTAATTACGTTTATCATATTTTAAATAATTAATATAGCCATTTTTACCAATAAAACGATAAAATTCATTAAAGTCCATTAATGTCCAAGAGAATTAATCTAAGGGTTCTAATATCTACCTACTGTCCATATTAGTGTCTCATTAAAATTACAAGTCAAAATGATTGTAACCGTCCCGAATTATGAAGGCAAACACTAACTGGAATTTAGTATTAATCAAGCGGAAGCTTACTTTTGCCAACACAATTGAAAGGTTACTTAAAGGTTAAACCAATATCCAAGTAAAATACTTGAACCAAACTAAAGCAATATAACGGAAGTCTTAACTGTCCAAAATAAAGGAAAATTACAACTAAATCGAAATAATTCCAAAGTTCAAATTACATCTTTGAAATATCCCAAACCTAAACTACTAAACTTTAGTCTCTCAAATACAATAAAGAGATCTAAACAAAAGGGAGTCATACTCCAACTCGAGTTCATCTTCCGCTCGCATATTAATTCTCCGTCGAGGTGCCATTGGGGTTTACTCTAAAAACAAAACCATTGGAAAACATACAAAGTATATTTTCAGCAAAAAGGCTGAGTATAAACACACTAGTGTTCGTTAAACAAGTTATTAAAACTTTTTGATTTGAGTGAATTCATTTTGAAAAATGCTTTTTCATTTGATAAATCATATTATCATTCAAACTTAGTTCAATGGTTTTATAGTAATTCCAAGTTTTCATTTTTCATCATAAATCATAAGATCTTAATGGATCCAAATTAATTTCAATTTCATATCATAAGTTTGCATGGGTACTCTATGAGTCATCATCTGACTCGTTTGGTGGTCGGTTTACCGTCCGTGACATGTCCGGCAAGTGTAACACAATGGTATGGTGTACAATACGCGCTTAGCATTGGTGAGCCGTTTAATCATGCACACTACATTTGTTGTGGCATATGTACCTTCCATTTAGGCTAAAACATTTTTGTATACAATATATTTCTTGGAATTTCAATAGCCTTTGAAAGTCAAAAAAAAAATATCAACTTTTTCCGTATGATAAATATATTTTATTTGCAACATAGCAAAACCAAATCATAATCTTTCCCACCTGGGTAAAACATGCTTTAGCATAATCATATCATCAAACATAACCTTTGTATTATATTGGAGCATCACTAACATGTATGAAAATGCATCGAAATAAAAAGTAGTTAAAATTCAATATGGTTTTTCAAGGAAACCACTAAAATATTTCGTTTCAATCTTTCTTAAGTAAAGTAAATATAACTTACAAGAGTTTTGAAATTCATTCAAAACAACCAAAATATAGTTCACAAGTTTATAAAATCATTATGATAGAAAATTCATAAAACACTCTTTTCTCAAATACTCGGTAATTTTGTCGGTAATAAAATCAATAATTGATTTACAAAATACATAGTAATTCTCCAACAAGGCCCAAATTAATTTAGTCTTTATAAAACCTTATTTATAATGAATGAAGGTTGTCCCATCAGATTATAATTAGTTATACCAATTTATAACGATTTTACGATTATTTTCGACAATTTAAGTATTTATCGTTATTTAAATGATGTCTTAAATCCGTAAAATTATAAATCATCTAAGTTAAACTTATTTTACACTATGAGGCAATAGGTTAATGATACAATTATAACTTTTTGATATAGGTGTATCTTTACTCAAATTAGATTATCGATATTACACCTTTTAATAAATAAATAATTTCTATTAACTTGATAAATTAGTAAATAATTAATAATTTATTTCATAAAATTATACCAAAGTTCTGGAAGTCATATAACATGTTTATTAGGTCATTTGAACTTATATAAGTCATGTATGGCATCTTATTATTTTGTATAGACATATTATCGATAAATCAAATAAAATAGGTTTAAAATTATTTGAGTCCGAATTAAATAATATAAAAATTCGATAATGTTCTAGAAAGTATTTTAAGGGGTATAAAATTTTAAATAACCATTAAAAACCGTGTGGGGTATTTTTAATAATTAATGTCGTTATTTTACCGATAAAACGAATAGAATTTATTCAAGTTCATATATGGTCACGAAAATCTATATAAATTTTCTAACATGTATCTACTATTTATATAAGTGTCTCATAAAATTTTCATGTCCAAAAGACGTTATTTAGTATTTATTTTATATTTTATAGTTTTCTAGGTAACCGATTATTAATAACCGAGTAAAAATTATTAAGGTCCTTAAATGTCAACAAAAACTTCCCAAACTTTTAACATATAGCTACTAGAAATTACTTTTAAAATGCATTTCAAATATTTTCCAAGTCCATATAATCATTTCCATCACAATTACTTTCACAAAGTATTGTTAAACATGCCTTTAAACATACAACAATTCATAAAATCGACATGTATAATGCCCACAATAATAATACATGTGATAAATCATTCCATACTCAAAATTATCATTTTGATATCATTTTTCAAGATTTAAAAACTTCTCTTTGGGAATTTTATTTTTTAAAAACAAGTTCATACACAAACTTCCCCAACTTGTTCTTAAATCCTTTAAAAATCACCCCATGTGACATAACTTGACTCCAAGCCTACATAAATATTCCGTAAACTCCCATGTAAGCTCCGATAGGTTATTAGAAGTGGTTTCAACTTTAGGTTCTTGCCCTTCAAGTCTCAACTCCAACTCTTCACCTAAACATATTGCATTCATACAAAAATCAATAATAATTTTGGATTTCTAACATGCACTTAAGTTTTCTTAGTTAGGGTTGTTAAACTAATACTTGTGATGATTTGAACATATTTGGAGTATACTTATTATGTTGAGTAACATACTTAGTCAAGTCCCATAATTTTACTTAAATCCTTTTAAGTAACAAAATTATATGTTTGTGGACTTACTTTTTTTTATGGCCGATTTTTATAGATTTATAAGTGATGATTTTCTTAGTTTTGGAGATAAAATACCCATTTTATAATGATCTTAGTTTATAGAAAGATTCATGTAAAAAAAATATTTTACATGAACAAGTTTTAACAAAAACTAGTGGAATAAAGAAATGAACATAACTTACTCTATACTAGGTGGATTTCTTCAAGTTTGGTGTCTATGGAAAGCTCTTGAGATGAAGATTATTTTTATGGAAGATTTGAGTTTATAAACATAAATTTTCAGAAGTTTTAGATGGGTTTTTTCAAGAAGATTTGATGAGAAAAGAAGATGTTTTAGTAGTTGAAACTTTGAAGGATTGTAGTGTTTGTTCTTGGATGAATTTGGGAGCAATTTGTTGTGGATTATGGCTGAATAAAATGTTTTGAAAATGAAGTGTTTTTCTTCTAATATTTGCCTCTTGCATGCTTATAATGATGCACAACCTTTGAAGAACAAAAGGGGTTTTGAATAGAACAATTTACTTGAGTATGTAAGTGTACAAAGACTAAAAAGAGGGGTACGGGTGCAGCAATGGGGCTGCTGTTGGGGCTGTTTTGGAGGTGATTTTTGTCTCAATTTGGTCTATTATGGTGTAAGAAAGATTTATCTAAGATAGTTTAAAGTTTGGATAAAAATTGTTCTACATGTAACAACTTATGTAACTTGTATTTCATGTCTAAAAATCACTTGTATATATGTATAAAATATTTAATTTACACTTGTATATATGTATAAAATATTTAATTTATCCCCAACATGGTAAATAAAGTTTTCGAGTAAGTATTATAATTATTCCGAAATGTTATGGGTAGTTGCTCAACTTTAAGTTTTACCTCCAAAGTTTATGTTACTTGTTACGATTCATTACTACGTTATGAGTTAACAAGTTTCTAATCATCGTAAAAATTTTTCAAATTACTACCATCACTAATTAAATAATAATTAGTAACGAACAAATATAAAAAAAAAAATTAGGCGCTAAAAAGGACTAGCGAATCTCATTAATAATGCGATTGTTTCAATGATGTCATTTAGTATTTTTTTTATATTTTTCCATTATACCATTTACCGATAAATAATAAACCGATTAAACAAAAATTCATCAAAAATTCTTAAATAATACCTATTGGCCGAAACTTGTTGGGTAATTAAAATGACTTTTTTCATAATTATTTTAATTAATAAGAATATATTTAACACCATTTTACATTTTATAAATAATTTAAGCATTTAAATAACGGTAAAACTCCAACAGTCAATAAACGCAAGGAAAAATCTAAATAAAATTTCCCCAACCTTTTAGTACTTGAATATGCTTAGAAAATATTTAAAAACTATTTCTCAAAACCACATAATTTTGTTCATCATAATTTTCATAATTAAAATATTTTTAAAATTTAATTTTAAGCACTTGTACACTAAAATAATTCATAAAAATCATAAGTATGAAGCCCACAATTATAGCACACATAATAGCTCATCATAAAACATATATTTACCAACACAAATAAATATACAACAATTTTCATATCCTTAAGAACAAAACTTGGGAATTTTCAAAACAATTATTTTATAAAAGTTCCCAATTTGTTTTTGATATATACTTAAAAATCATCCCATATAACTATACCTCGATTCTTAGCTCCAAAAGTGCTCCTTAACCTTCGGTCCAACTTCTTAAGAACTAAGATTCAACTCCTTTGCTACAAACATTTTCAAAGAACCCAAAAATAGCATTATTTTCAGTTCTTTCTATGTAAGTTAATGAATTTTCATTTCTAACTAAAAATTGTTAAATTTTTTTACCCTTTGATATTTTGTCACTTTCGACATGGATTAGTCTTGAGCAACACTTATTGAACAAGTCCCACAACTTGAAAGTTTTTGGCTAGGAAACAAAGATAGGAGATTGTAAGTTGATGGAAGAAAAATGTTTCAAATTTCCTTTTTTTGGCCGAAATTTTAGGACTTCTTAGTAGATTAATTTTCTTAGTTATTATGATGAAATACCCATTTTATATTAATCTTAGTTTATAGAAAGATTTCATGTAAAAAGAATTTTACATGAACAAGTTTTAACAAAACTAGTGAAATAAAGGAATGAACATAACCTACTCTATTCTTGGTGGATTTCTTCAAGTTTGGTGTGTATGGAAAGCTCTTAAATTGAAGATTATTTTAATGAATGATTTGAGTTTCTAAACATAAATTTTTAAAAGTTTAGATGGGTTTTTGAAGAAGATTTGATGAGAAAAGATGGTGTTTTAGTAGTTGAAACTTTGACGGATTCTAGTGTTTGTTCTTGAATGAATTTGAGTGCAATATGTTGGGGCTTATGGCTGAATGAAATGGTCAGAAAATAGAGTGTTTTGCTTCAAATATTTGCCTCTTGCATGCTTGTAAATGATGCACCAGCTTTGGGTAGAACAAAAGGGGTTCTTGGGTAGAGTTTCCAGTTTGTGTATGTAAGTGAACAAAAGGCTAAAAAGGGGTTTGGGACAGCAAAAGATGGCTGATTGTTAGGGCTGTTTGGAGGTGGATTTTGTCATTCATTTGATCTATTATGGTGTAGGAAGGTTTATCTAAGATAGTTTAAAGTGTGGGTAAAAATTGTTGTGCATGTAACAAGTTATGTAACTTGTATTTCATGTTTAAAAATCACTTGTACATGTGTATGAAATATTTAATTTATTCCCAACATGGGTAAATAAAGTTTACTGGTAAGTACTATAATTATCCCGAAATATTATGGGTAGTTGCTCAACTTTAAGTTTTACTTCCAAAGTTTACGTTACATGTTAAGATCATAACTACGTTACGAATTACCAAGTTTCTAATCATCGTAGAAAATTTTCAAATTACTACCGTCACTAATTAAAAAAGAATTAGACGTCAAATTCGTGATTAAAATGAGATTAATTTCTCTGCACTTGGCAAAAAGAAACCGCACTCAAGTACCTTCGTTGTGGTTTTATAAGAAGTTGCATGACCACCACAAGGTAGGCTATGATAATGGACAAGAACGAACTCCATTTTCTCCTGGGTAATACACCTTCAAATCATACCATCCGAACACATGAAAAAGAAGAAAATCATCCCAAAAGTAAGATTTGGTATCATGAAAGAACATCTTTTCATAGTAATTGAGATTGTGTGGTATGCCTCCACTAGCAAGATAATTGACAATGTCGGCATATCAAGGATCACCGAAAGAGGTGATTATAGAGAACAATTGATCGTCAGGAAAAGAATCATCAATAGAAAGCTCATCGTGAGATGACTCCAATGTTAGCCTAGAAAGGTGATCGTTTATTACATTCTTGGCCCCTTTCTTATCCTTGATCTCCAATTCAAACTCTTGGAGCAACAATATCCATCGAATCAACCGGGATTTGGCATCCTTCTTGCCAAGGAGGTACTTGAGAGCCGAATGGTCGGTGTGAACAATGACCTTCGACCCGATCAAATAGGAACGAAACTTCTCCATGGCGAATACTACGGCTATCAACTCTTTCTTAGTTGTGGCATAATTGAGCTAAAGTTTTACTAGCGCAGTATATCGCGTTGAGCTTCCCCATCTTCTTTTGTCCAAGTACCGCACCTACCGCATAATCGCTTGCATCACACATGAGCTCAAATGGTAAGCTTTGATCTGGCGGTTGTATGATAGGTGCGTTATGAGTACCTGCTTAATTTCTCAAAAACTTCCAAACATTCATTAGTAAAAACAAAAGAGGCATCCTTGACTAGAAGCTCAGTTAGAGGTCGCGCAACCTTAGAAAAATCAGGAATAAATCGCCTGTAAAAGCCGGCATACCCGAGAAAACTTCTTATACCGTTCACATTGATAGGTGATGGAAGTTTCTCAATTACCTCAACCTTAGCTCTATCCACTTCGATGTCTCGATATGACACAACATAGCCCAAAACAACCCCAGATTGGATCATGAAGTGACATTTCTCACAATTTAGCACTAGGCCGACTTCTTCACATCTATATAACACTTTCTCAAGATTAGCTACATAATTATCAAAGGTATTACCATGGACCGAGAAGCCGTCCATAAAAACTTACATGCATGACTTAACAAAATCAGAAAATATAGTGGTCATGCATTGTTGGAACATGTTGGGAGTGTTGCACAATCCAAATGGCATTCAGCCATGAGCATAAGTGCAAGGACAAGTGAACGTGGTCTTCTCTCTATCATTGGGATGGACCGAGATTTGGAAAAATCTAGAATATCAATCCAAATAACAAAAGTAAGAATGATTGGCAAGTCTTCCAACATTTTATCAATGAATGGAAGGGGATAAGTGGTCTTTACAAGTTGACGTGTCCAATTTTCAATAATCAATACACATACGCCAACCCATAATAGTCCTAGTGGATACTAGGTCTCCCTTGTCATTTTCAACAATGATCATACCCCTTTTCTTAGGTACGACTTGGACAGTGCTAACCCACTTATTATCGACTATTTGGTAGATAATTCATCACCTCTTTTTTCACTACCACTTTCATATTTTGGTGTTCAACCAATAGGTGGGCCCAGTGTCACATGATTCGGTGGTTTTACCCATGAATCACGATTCGGTTCAATCGACCCGAACCGGGCTTCGTTTGCCGATTGAATCGCCTTGATGAGAGATTTAGATCGCTGGCGACAACGTTCTCGTTTGCAAAGATAGAAGCTTTCTCCAACTTTAAGATTTAACACCAAGAAAAGAGAAGAAAACTGAAAAAAATTGAAAAGAAGAAGAGAGAAGGACATAAAATAAAGAGAGAGAAAACTTACATGAAGGCTGAAGGCAGGAAGGCTCATGTTCAGCCGCCCTTCTCTAGGGTTTTTCTGTTGTAAGTGTTTGCACTTTACTCTTGTTCTTCTAATTTAGACTGTAATTTTTTAAAAACCCTCCATCATATGATCAGTGGGCTAGGCCCAATTTAAAATACTCTCATCACTAGTCTTTCTTATATTCTTTACCTTTTTTTCTTTCTTTTTCCTTTTCTTTCCTTCAACGTTATTTGATTAGTGGGCTAGGCCCATTTTAACTGTTCTTTTTCTATTATTTAATGTCACATTATTTTTTAACCATAACATTATTTATAAAACAATACAATACAATTAACTTAATTTGATTACTACTTATATTTTTTACAATTAACGTAAAGAATACCTAAAAATTGAACGAAACAATCTAAGTGAACGAACAACAAATATGCCAACTAGCGAATTCACGAATTTGAATCCGTACATCGAATCAAATTGAATCACGAATCGTGTGACATTGGGCGGGCCTCATCCTCCAAATTAATGCGGTGAGTGCAATTATAGGGGCTTATACCCTTAATTTCATCAATAGTGTATCCAATGGCTTTACGGTGCTTAAACAGAAGGCCACACAAACATGTCAATTGATCATCATCAAGTGCACTATTAACAATAATAGGGTATGAGGAATTATCACCAAGAAAAGCATATTTCAAATTAGAAGGTAAAGATTTTAGTTCTACCTTGGGAGGCGTAGATCTCTCCCTTTTAACCTTCTCCATTGCATACACTTCATCATTACAGAATTGAGCATTCCCCAACACATCTTCCATAGGAGGCTCAAGCATCTCCTCTTCATCAACATTATCATCTAGACCCCAACCTTCATCAACTCCCAAGAGCAACTCTAACTCATCAAGCTCCTCTTCCCAAGAGGATTTAGGAGCTTCTTCTTCGATTGCTTCAATAGAGAAACATTGATCCATTGAGCTAGGGTAGCTTAGAGCTTTAGGTAGTTCAAACTCTACCTTGTCGTCACCAACCTCTAATGACAACTTCTCTTACTTCACATATATCACGGTCGTCAGTATGAAGGCATGGCCTACCAAGGATGATAAGAGTGTGGGTGTCTTCAAGGATATCCATTACAACAAAATCACAAGGGAAGACAATGTTGCGGACAAACGTGGGCACATCAATAAGAATACCTTTAGGCCGTCAAACACTCCTATCGGCAAGTTGAAGTGTCATGGAGGTTTGGGTGAGGGAACCGACATTCTTTAACTTCTTGAAAACACTCAAGGGCATAAGACTAAAACTAGCCCCTAAGTCACGTAAAGCTTCATCAATAGTGAGATTCCCAATGGTAATAGGAATAGAAAAGCTACCCGGATCACTGAGTTTAGGTGGGAGTTGAATAGGATCACCGCGCTGCATTGTTGTGTAAGATTAACTATCCCCTCGGTCTTCCTTCTATTGGTCATAAGATCCTTCAAGAACCTTGCAAAAGAAGGGATCTCTGAAACTGCTTCAAGGTAGGGAATCTAAAATTGTACATCTTTGACCATTTGAAGGATTTTCCTGTACCTCTTCTCAATTCTCGCCTTTGCTAGTCTTTGAGGGAATGGAGTCGGCGGGACATAAGTGGGAACATTTGTGGGGGATGCATCGATATCTTCAATGGGACCTTCAATCTCAACCTCAACAACCTTTTCCTTGCCCTTGCTTTTGTCCACAATCTTTGCATGAGGTGGTGGAGGTTTAAGTACTTTACCGCTTCTTGTGGTGATTGCATTCATTTGGTTTGGTCCCTTATCATTTTGCACGGTTTGTGTAGGGAATTGGGTGGAAGGGCGTTGAGAACTAGAAATATGTTGCCCCATTTGGGTAATTTGAGAATCCATCATCTTGCTCTCCTTTTGAAATTGGCCTAGGGAAGCTTCAAACTTGCCTATATCCTTCTTCATGTTGGCATTGAATTGGTTTTAAGTATTCATGAATTGATTTTGTGAAGCAATGAACTTATTTTGTGCCGACGTCATAGCTTCAAAAGCTACTCTCCATTCCTCCTTTTGTGATGAAGCTTGTTGCATAGGGGGACGATAAGGAGCTTGATATTGGGGCCTAGGTTGAACCCCAGAGGATTGAATGGTAATCTTGGGGCAATTTTTTGCTGTGAATTTTGCACATTGGTGCTCGAATATGACAGATAAGGCTCTTATTTTGGTTGTAGTTGTTACCGTAAAGAGTATTGACTTCTTCCGAAGCGTGTGTAGTTGTAGTGAGTGTTTGAGCCACAAGTGACACACTTTAGACTTAGGAAGAAAAAGATGAAGAACCCTTTTGAAAATCTATACTCAACTTTTATGAGTGCGGATATGGCCTTTATAACCTCTCCATCGGATTTATCGGAGACCCTTGAAGTAGAATCTCTTTCAGATATGGCCTTTATAACCTCTCCATCGGATTTATCGCTGACCCTTGAAGTAGAATCTCTTTCGGAAGACCAAGAAGATGAGTTTTGTGCGATAGTATCAAAGGGAGCCAAGAGTTGGTCTTCTGTCTTGTGACTCATATCTCCACCACATACCGCATTAATGGTAGACTGATTGAATGAGAAGCCATTTGGGAATTTCATGATGAGGACATTGGTGCAAGAGATCTTTGAAGCGCTCCCACGCTTCATAATAGTTCTCAAATGGACTTTGCTTGAAAGTTTGAATCTCCGTGCGCAATTGAGAAGTCTTCCTTGGAGGGAAGAACTAGGTAAGGAAACCTGTGGCAAGAGCATCCCAAGTAGCATATTTGTTGGCGAGCTCGGCCTTAAACCATGTCTTGGCTTTGCCCGTCAAGCTGAATGGGAAAACCCTCATTCGAATAGCCTCTTGTGTGACATTATTGATTGTGATTATGTCACACTACTCCAAGAAATCCGACAAATGGTCATGTGGATTGTCTAAAGGTTGACCCAAAAATTGGTTGTGCTCAATCAACTGGATCAAATGAGTGCTAAGCTCAAAATTTTCAGCAGTAATGCGTGGCTTCACAAATCACAATACATGAAGCAGTTGAGTGAGTGGGAGAAGGTCGACCTAATTTGCCAAATGATAAGGTATCGGCCATTCTTGGAGATGATGGTGGAGATGGTCCAGGTGATGTTTGTGCGGAAGATGAAACTGAGGGTGTTGGAGTAGTGATGTCCACCCTCGATGCTCTAGTTACCCTTCGCCTTCTTTCGGCGTTCAATCTACGGGCAGTGGCTTCGATCTCTGGATCAAATCGAAAGTTAGTGGACGAATGAGATCGCTAGCACATCCAAAAACAACGAAAGAAGCATAAATCCAGCAAAAAGGAAGCAAGAAGAACAAGAACTCAAATGCAAATGAGTAAATTGAACTTGTTAAAAATAAACCCTAACTATTAATAATGCTATATTTACAATAATTATTCAAGTATTAGTCTTATTTTGAAAATAGTTTGGAGTTTGCCAATAGTTTTGGTTTATTTTGAGCAAATGGACAATAGTTAGGTTATTTTTAATTTTCAAATAATTTTAGGTAAAACTTTTGGCCTTTCCACTGGTTATACAATTTTTTTTTTATATAATCCACATGATTTCCTTGATCTTTTTACTTTTCCATATGTTACACAAAAAGTGAAGTTTTTCGTTCAATTAAGCGATACTCATAGTTTGACTTACACTAATCTTAACTTGACTTTGATCAAACCTAACTAAACCAAATTAAAATTGAATAGTCAAATAAGTACTCATTTCGGCTGCATTTTCAAAATACATGCCCCATAAGGTTAGTTGAAAAAAATATCGTTACGTTGGATAAAAACGTCATTAATTGATCTTTTAGATTTTTAAATTATTCAAAGATTTTCTGATATATAAATTTAAAAATTAATGTTTATTAAGTTAGTTTAGATTATCATAGTTAGTTCAAGATTAATGAAGGTCAAACTATGATTAGTGCTTAATTTAACCAAAAACATCTTAACCTGTTATCCAACACCTAGAAAAGTAGAAGCTCAATATTACCAAGTAGATAAAAAAAACGTTTTTCTACCACGTGGAAAAAGTCGAAAAAGTATGTAATAATAGGGATTCGTAGATTAGTAGTGTTATTAGCACTTTAATTAAGGGTGTAACTAGTAGTATGTGGGTGTTATTAGCAATGTTCGCATTTTGGTATAAAAGGGGTATAAGGTAGGTACAGATCTACTACGGTGTCACTAACAGTACTAAGTTATATTCTCTTTGTTCATTTATTATCTTGCTACATACTTCCTCTGTCCTCGATTATAAGTTACAAAGAGAAAATTGATGTTTATTAAGAATAGTGAATGTTTTTGTTTTATAATGGTAGAATTAATGGTTAAAATTATGAGAAAGAATGAAAAAGTGAAATAAGTGGTTGAATATATGTGTGGAAAGTGAGATTCCCTTCTATTGAAGGAAAGGTAGCTTATATTTAAGTACAAACTTAAAGGAAAGTGTAGGTTATATCAAGGGACCGAGGAAGTAAGAGAGATCGACAATATTCACAACTCTTCCTTTTTATATTTTATTCTTAATCTATAATTTAAAACATTATCAAGTGGGATCTCGTTTGATTCCTTTCAAGGAAAATTTTATTAATAACAACTTTTTAGAATTTTTTACTATATATAATTAGAGTAATCAAGAATAGAAATATTGCTTAGCAAACATGTTTAGAAGAAATGTAGCAAGAGGGAGTAAGTAGCATGATCTGATAATAGAGAACAAATTTTTTTGTTGCCTGAGTTGGCGATTATAGGTCGAAGTCCCTAAATTCATTCAAAACCCCCTTTACCCTCATCAAGACATCCCTTTCCCTCCAAAGAACAAGTTAAGTTGAGCCATTAGTGTGGAATTGTTCTTATTTTGATTGTATTTTGTGGTGTGTCCATTAATATAACTTTGCTTTGTGTTTTGCAGTGATTACGAATATGGAAGAAGTGCCAAAAATGAAAGCTGATAATGAATTTTACGCTGATTTAGATGCCAAATTGAGGGTATGTAATTTTGTATTTTTCTCAGCTTAAACCTATTCCTTCCTATCGATTTGATGAACACCATCAATTTATTAAAGTGAATAATTAGATGTTAGAGTATTTATAAGCATGATGAACAAAGGCATATGTCTTTAAAGGTTGTCTGGCCAAGACAAAATATATAAGACAACTATTTCAGAATGTGTGTGAAAAATAGTCAGAAGCTTTAGAAGGGTCGCTCAATCCACTCGCGCCATTCTACTCGACGCACTTGAGCCATGCCGCTGATATTTGAGTAAAAAAAAAAACAGAATGAAAAATCAAAGGGAGTTGATTATTGTGAAAATTGAAAATTTTGTTTAATTTTAAAATGAACAAAAAATAATGATGTTTCATTTATTAAATATGCATGAACTTCTCTTCTCTCTTTTGGTTTTTCGTTTTGAAGATTCCTATTTTAGAATAGTGTATTCTACTAGGTAATAAACGGAGTTGATTGATTCACTTTGGTGTCAATGTTTTAACATATCATTATTTGAAATTTGTATCACTTTTGTCATGTTTTTTCTTATTTCAGCTTTATTTTTAGATTTGAATTAAGAATATGTTATTGATCTCATGTAATTGATGCACAACCTATAGCTTAAGAATCAAATATTTCTATATTTGTTTGTAGGTCAAACTTACATGTCATCTAATAAGACATGAAACATCGAGAGGCATACAAATAATTCAGCCTCCAATTCAACAAGAATATTGTCAGTGTAGTTTTGCTGCAGCTGTTAAGGCTTTAGATTATCAACTAAGGCTGTTATATTCACTTACACCTAAACCAACCGAATTAGTCAATCACATAGGTGTTTGTCTTTTTGACCATGTTAAGTGGAGAAGTGACCTTAAAGCAAAATTTCCTGAAAAAACTCGTTGGAAACCTGCTGACCTTATAAAATCAGCAACAATTGATGGTGCTCCCCTTTGGAATGAGTTGAACCATTGTATTCAAGAATGCATGTTTGCTGACCCCTTAGCCTCTAAAGGAATGAAGTGGGAGGATACTATAAAGATGTTTTTGAATACATGCCCTGTGGTTGGAGTGTTTCAAGTTAGAAAGGATTATAAGATTAATGGAGATGGGATATACCATGGTTTGGGGGATCACATTGATGATATTCTTTTTTGTTTTGATGATAAGGGGAAAAAAGTTTGGGGCAAAGCTTATCATGCTGTTGTGCTTTTAGATTACATAGAAGTAGACGATGTATTGTATGTATATTACCAAAACTCAGATGGTGATCCTGAAAAGAGTTTATGTAAAAAAGGAATTTCTTTAATTCGTTCAAATCTCATTGTTGAGCTGATATACGGAGCATCCCTTCCTCCAGTACACCCTCCAGCTCTGATGCAATCATATGATCTACTTCAATACCTTAAAAGGGATGTGGATAAGGTTGCAAAACTCATGGATGAGACGGATAAATACATGGATAAAGTTATAGAACTGCGTAAAGCAATTGAGACGCATGAGAAAAATGGTGCATGGGAAGATGTAAAAACAAGTTTGAAGGAATGTGGAAAATTTATGGAAGAAATTGGTACTCATCGCCATAGCTTGCGTGGGTTTGCTAAGAAGTACTTTAATGTGGAGGATGCTGGGATGGTATCTTATTTGGACGTTATTGACACACTTAAGCATTGTAAAAAGTTCTTAAGCTTTACTGAAAGCTTCGAGGAATTTATCAACAAACGTACAGCTTTCACTTGATGGGTTTTCTTATATGGTTGAACTTAGCGTTGGCAGATATTGATCCATGTATGCTTGGATCAGGTCTTAATGCTATGTAAGGGTTGGACCATGATCCAATTATAAACAACCTACAATCCAAGACAAACCATGAAGAGCATAATTGGATCAACAACACACTTGCTGAAACTGAACTTACTGAGCTTAGCACGAAAACTAAGGAAGCCTACCTCCAAGCTGGACCAAGCATGAGTGTCAAGACATGGCAAGTCCAGGAGGGAACAGCAGAAGGTCTCCCAGCAACCATCAGACAGAACAGAAGCTTGGTTCAAAGCCAACAAATAGCAGAACAGACAATCCAACAAATCTGCCGACCAGCCTACCTTGCAAGGGTTGTCCAGAGCTAACCCACGCATCTTGGAGGACATGGAGGGTAGAAATGGAATCTCTATACACAGACCTTTCCAACAAGAGCTTAAGTGCCTCCTAACGATCACAGTAAGACACCCAAAAAGGGCGCTGAACGTCCCCTATCAGACAGATCAGACGTGGAAGAGCTGGAAGCATACTTAGCATAATTTCTGATTTCTGTTTCTGTTTTAAAACAAACGTGCCTATCACGTGCTCTTTAAAATGTGTTAGTTAATCCTTGTTATAGCCGTTATGTTTTTTTTCCCTGGAATTCCTATATAAAGGGATCCTCTCATTTGTATGAAAAATACACAGATTGTTAATGACAAATTCCTTCAAGTAAATTGCCTTGCAACTTCCTTTGCCTGGGTGAGTTCTTTGTGAGTGAAACAAAGAGACATTCGGTTTGTTCCACGAGGGTTAAGAGAGTGAATCTTAATATTAGTGTGAGGAAGAGGCCAATTGGTTGATATAAGGCCAATTTGTTTCTATCCAAGGCACAGAACCATTAATCAGAATTGTTCTGGCATTCAGAACAGAAGGCTTATCGTGTGGCGTTTGTTCAAGATCAATCTTGGCATTGTTCTTGGAAGGATTTATCAGGTTCTTTGATTTTTCAACCCCATACTCGCATCAACTTGATATTAGAGCAAGGTTGCAGATAAGGGACACGAAGAAATAGAAGCTGTCTGAAACTGACTGCATTTGGGGTCGAAAACAGTAGCGTTTCGGGGATGGTATTGTGATTGTTTTTCAAAACTGTTTTTACACGGTATTCCTGATTGAGTTGGGAAACGTTTGGCTTTTGAATCATTGAATTTGGTGTTGTAGTTAAGGAGATATGAATTTTCTTTAAAGCCTGCCCAAAACTGATCAAATCCGGGTACCTTGGTAAGTTGTCTTCGAAAAGCTATCAAGATTCCTTTGTTTGGCCTTCATTTTCTACCACATTATCAATCACTATCCTATATTCATCAAACCACATCATTTGTGCACTTTTTCATATGATTTATAGGTTTCTTGAGTGACCCATTGCATGTTTGTTTTGCAAAGTACAGGAGAGTCTCTTTTGTATTTGTCGTCTGTATTTTCCTTGTGTCTCCTTCCTTTTTGAGTCTTTTTCATTGTTTCTTTTTTTCACGTTGGGTATTTTGAGTCTAGTTTTTCTTCAGTCTTCTTGTGTAGTCATTGAAGTTGTGGAAAAAAAGATGCGCAAGTGTTTAGACCAAAGGTCACAAAAACAGTTCAGATTGGATGTTTGGAGGAATTTTTGAATTGTGATCAAACTAGACCACGTATTTGAGTATTTCCAATTTGGGGTGTTTGTAGACATCTTGAGGTGTGTTGTCACCAAATTTCATCATACTTGGAGTTGGTTTGGTCGGGTTTTCAGTAGCAAACATTTCATACAGATTTCTGAATTTGGGCTGTGTGGGTTCTGTTTTTTTTTTTGTTTCTGTTTTGTGCACAAAAATTTTCCAAACTTCGTTTCTGTTCCTTTTTTCTCTTTTTCACCCTTTTTCTTACTCTCACACTTTGTTTTTGAGAGATTCTTGAGTCTTAGAATACCGAGTCTTCAATAGTGAACATGAACATACATAAACCATTGGATAAACTAGATTATGCCATTGAAAAACTTCAACTAGCATCATTGGAGGATGAGGAAGCCAGTCTTGAAGAGCTAAAAAAGATTTATGAAAGATTTAGGCATTGGGTGCGAGTTGATAATTTGCATAAACAATTGGTGAATGTTAGGAGTCAAAAGCAAAGCTTGAAGAGGAAGCTTCATCTTCAACAAGAAAAGCTGAGATTTCAACAAAGATTGCAAGAGCAATATGGGGATTCTAAAGTGGTGATTGTTCATGAGTATAACACTGATGTTGATCCGGTTAGGATTAAATTTGAGATCATTTCAAAGCATGTTGATACAAAAAGAACACCATTGTTTTCTTCTTTTGGTAGCAATCAAGAACCATCCATTGTGGAGAATAGTGAAGAAATTGTTGTACCATCTTGTGTAGAGGTGATTAATGATCTTAAAGGAGATGTTGAGGCATCTTGTGTAGAGATTCTCGATGATCTTGAAAAGGTTGTAGAGACATCTTGTGATGATTTGCGTTGTACTAGGCAGTAGGTATTACATGTGGCCAATGTTCATGCAAGTTTTGAAGATGATTCACTACTAGAACCAACAAAGAAGCATGATTTTGTAAGGATTACTGATTTTTTTGAGTTTGTTCATGTTAGCAAATTTGTTGAGTTTAACCCTACAAAAATTCGGGGTCGAATTTTTTCTAAGGGGAGAATACAACAAGTTGAATGTAGTCTTGGCAATAGAAGCAAGGTAATCTTCTTGGTAAGCTTGTTTAACGTATGGGTGTGGTTGATTATGCAAGTAAAGGCAAGATCATTCATCCTTACATGTGTGATGATTATGGGGGACTTGGTTTGTGGAGTGTTTGTATGTAGGAGTGTTTGTATGTAGATCAGAATACAGATTCGTGTGCCAGCAACAGATGAATCAGATCAGTGTGCACGATATTATCAGTGTAGGGGTAACAGCCACATGTGCAAATGTGAGCAGGAGCAGCAGGTGCATCAGAAATTGTAGCTCAGCAGATACAGTTTAAAAGCATCGGTGATCAGCAGCATGTGCGTGTGTGTAGAAGGAGATTCTAGTCAGAATATCAGCAGTAGCAGTTCATCTGATCAATAGTAGCAACAATAGAAATTGATGTGTTCTGGGCAGTAGGTATCTGACCAACTGAAACTGATGTGTTCTGGGCAATAGAAGCAGGACTTGTGTAGAAGGAGAGCTTGTGCACATGAGGATAAGTTGTGGTGTACATTGAAAATAAGTGTGTGATGATTTAGATCAGTGAGCTTATATTCTGACAGCCAGCAGCAACAGCATTTTGCAAGTCAGATCAAGTAGCATCAGTAGGCTGCACGCATGAACAACTTTGTCCAAGCATTCAAGGAGAAGGTCAAGAATTAAAAACAATTCTTTTTCCAAGAAGGAGGGAATGATCCATGTATGCTTGGATCAGGTCTTAATGCTATGTAAGGGTTGGACCATGATCCAATTATAAACAACCTACAATCCAAGACAAACCATGAAGAGCATAATTGGATCAACAACACACTTGCTGAAACTGAACTTACTGAGCTTAGCACGAAAACTAAGGAAGCCTACCTCCAAGCTGGACCAAGCATGAGTATCAAGACATGGCAAGTCCAGGAGGGAACAACAGAAGGTCTCCCAGCAACCATCAGACATAACAGAAGCTTGGTTCAAAGCCAACAAATAGCAGAACAGACAATCCAACAAATCTGCCGACCAGCCTACCTTGCAAGGGTTGTCCAGAGCTAACCCACGCATCTTGGAGGACATGGAGGGTAGAAATGGAATCTCTATACACAGACCTATCCAACAAGACCTTAAGTGCCTCCTAACGATCACAGTAAGACACCAAAAAAGGGAGCTGAAGGTCCCCTGTCAGACAGATCAGAACTGGAAGAGCTGGAAGCATACTTAGCATAATTTCTGATTTCTGTTTCTGTTTTAAAACAAACGTGCCTATCACGTGCTCTTTAAAATGTGTTAGTTAATCCTTGTTATAGCCGTTATTTTTTTTTCCTTGGAATTCCTATATAAAGGGATCCTCTCATTTGTATGAAAAATACACAGATTGTTAATGACAAATTCCTTCAAGTAAATTGCCTTGCAATTTCCTTTGCCTGGGTGAGTTCTTTGTGAGTGAAACAAAGAGACATTCGGTTTGTTCCACGAGGGTTAAGAGAGTGAATCTTAATATTAGTGTGAGGAAGAGGCCAATTGGTTGATATAAGGCCAATTTGTTTCTATCCAAGGCACAGAACCATTCATCAGAATTGTTCTGGCCACCTTCTGTTCATTCAGAACAGAAGGCTTATCGTGTGGCGTTTGTTCAAGATCAATCTTGGCATTGTTCTTGGAAGGATTTATCAGGTTCTTTGAGTTTTCAACCCCATACTCGCATCAGATATATATGTAAAGATTAACATATGTAAAGACCTGAAGAAAACTCAACTTTGAGTCAAGTTTTGAAGTGCTACTCAATTTCTTCAATCTTTGAAAGTATTGTTTTGTAGGCTTTGAATCGGAAACAAAATTTAATATTTTTGCTGTTGAAAATTCTGTGAGAAATTGAAAATTGGTGGCTAATTTGAAGAAATCAAACATACCCAGTTTATAATATCTTTGTTGTTGATAATATCTTTGTTGTTTAATCTCTCTTTATGGTTGTTTTAGTGTATAATTTATTGATTGAGTCATTACTCAGTAGTAGTTATTTTTTCCTAACACAAACCACTAATCAAAACATTATAAACACATTAAACCCAAGTTTTCTCTCCTCCATTAGTTTCAACAACTGCAAACCTCTCCCCAATTCACCAACCTTTTACAGATGCCTGTATTGCCTTACAATAAACACATTTTTGCACCCAAATGCCGGAATTCAAAGCATCATCAAACAAATTAAGAACCATATGAAATTGAAGGGTATAAATCAAGCACTCAATCAATTTATTGAAAGCTTCATTAAAGGATCAGAAAAGAGTTTTCAAATTTCTGTTTTGAGGTTATTTGTTTATAGCTAAAGTTCAGTTTTAGCTTCTAAGCTACAATTGACATTTGGTATATCTTCATTTTGTAGATAAATTGCTTCATAGTGGCTAGAATGCATGATTCTTTTTTTTCGTGAAAGTTCTTTTGTATATGGATTCCTTTCTAATAATTGATCTCTCTATTACTTATCACTCCTGCTGTCTCAAATGACTTGCTCCATTTTCTTTTGGAACAATGTTTAAGGGAGGGAAGTGAATAAGAGTGGGTGAATGGAGGCGAACTTCTAAGGTAAAGTTTTCCAAAAAGATGTATATAAAAATTTAATTGGAACTCCGAGAAAAGAAATATGTAGCAAGATTTTTGTAGAAAAACGAGCTAAAGAAAAGAGGTCAGTTCTCTGGGTTGAATATTAGCGAGAAAATCCTGTGGTATTTGTCCTGTAAATATTTGGTAATGGAGATGCTTATCTTGTATTGAGCATTTGAAGCTGAAAGTTTTAGTGTTCATATTCCCATATGTATTGAAGGTAAGTTTAAGGTAAACCAAAGATTGAAGTAAATGACCCATGCATTCATATAAGGTGGTCTACTTAAGACCAGACTGAGTTTTGTGTGGTCTGTGTATGTCTTTGACTAGACTGTCATATATGCCTGGTGATTAACTCTTATTTGCTGGATTCTTTTTATTTGTTTGTTGGTTGTCTTTTTTTTCCTCCTTGGTTTTGGGACTGATGTTGTAGCGCAACTGATGGAAAGTTCATAAATGAAATGGGATGGAGATCTTTTTATTGCTAGACCTTTCAATTCTATACCCACAAATTTTCAAGGTCAGCAATTTATCCCTGTTCAAGCTGGGAATTCTTCGAATTGCTCGTCTTCGTGTTCTGATGTTCTTTCTGATTTGTTGAAAATGAAAATTCTTCTAAATTAAGGTTGAAGAAAATTGGTTTGTAATTTGTGTTAATTTTTTATGTAATTGGTTTATAATTGGTTTTCATGGGTTTTCCAACTTGAAATGAACATTCTTCAAAGTTGGTCATTTAGCTTAATTTGGCTGTTTTGTAGTTCAACATGATGATTATGAAATTTCCTCCATAAAGCAAGAAGCCAAGAATACAGACTCAAAAGACAAGAAAGTTAAGGCTCCAGAAAAAGTCATTGGCCGTCTTTAGGTATTTATTTTTTTTCTTTTGTGGTTTTCTTCGTCACCTACACTCTTGCCCCGTCACTTTTGTACAGAAAGTCTTTTGTTGACCTTTGAGTCTGGTACATAAGCATGTCAGTTGTCTGTTTACATGTGAAGTATAGTTCACTCCTTTTGTTTACTATTTGTTCTGTTGCTATGGCTGTGTCCCACAAGCTGTGCCTTGTGTCTAACTGAAACTGTAACTAACCTTAATGTCCTTTCTTCTTTAATAATTTGAAGCTGCTATTTTTGACAATAATAAACATTTCTATTTTTGCATGTAGAATGTTCGCATTGCCTTCACGAACTTCCTTGGAAAAAATTTCCTACTTTTAAACTTCTCTACATACTCTCTTTTTCTCCAGGTAGTCAGTACATGTAAATGTCTTGCGAAGAATAGCGGTCTGATAATTTGATGAGCTATTATGTTAGATGAGCATTTAAGTAATCAGTTACACCACAAGAAAAACCAATTCCTTTGGCAACAAACTAAAATCATTGTAAAATATTATCGTTATATAATTTATATAGAACCAACAATATAAAAATTATATATTAATAACAAGAGAAATACATATATATGCACGTCTAAAAAAATATCAAACAGCTTCTTAGAACATTAGTACACACCACCCATGTCTAACTAGAGGAATCAACCAAGCCTTAGAACATTAGTACACGCACGCAGCAGCTTCAGATGGCACACTGCAGCAACGGCAGCAGCAGTAACATCAACGGCAGCAGTAGCAATGACAGCACCATCAACAGCAGCAGCAGCTACGGTAGCAGCAGCATCAGATGGAAGCAGCAGCAGAGCAGAAGGCAGCAACAGCAAGCGGATGACAGCAGAACACCAATTCATCACAATCAAAGTCCGAAACACATACCAGCTGTACAATATACCAGCTGTACAAGAATGTGAAGATAAATAGCAGATAGCAAACTCGAAGAAATCACAAAAGTTTTAACACACATGAATGCCACATGAACAAATTAAACTATACCCCTTAAGATCGATTCTGAGCTTGACGACAGAACAGTCCAAAATACTCCACATCTTCTTTCCAGCCGAAATAGGCTGTAGATTTGCGTCCAAGTGCATCAAATCCCTGTTCTTCTCTACACCTTGGGGTACTTTTTGTGGGTTACTTTGTTTCTTATTTTCTACACCTTGGGGGTGGGTATGAGGATGGAGGTGGTGAAGATAGTAGTAATGATTGGCATTGGTGGGATGAAAAATGTGCAAGCCAAGATTTTCTAGAAGGATAAAAGATTACTATACTTTATCCTCCTCTTTCACTATCAATCGAAGTCTATAAAATTTCCATAAATTTTCTCTCACTATTTCCTCCGTTTTACACTTAATCCACGAAGGCCCCTAAGGGAAACTTTCTACACTCGGTATCACTAATTCAACTCTGCAAAATATTTACCTACTTCAACACTTAATATAGGACTACAAGAGTAGTAGACAATTATAAAGAGCATCAATGATAACAAGTCCATCTTTTGTGATCAAATAATAAAATCAAAAACTTTGGGAAGCTCCTACATAGAATCCAATGCAAACTGCAAGAAGTCCATAAACGTTATTTAGAGGTACAAATCTACAATGGAAAGCACAATCCTTCTAGCATCAATATATAAGAGCTACACTCAATAGTATCATCCACATTAAGATAAGTGGGGGGTGAAACGAAAACAAGTTCATGTGGGGTTATTATCTACTCCAAAAATGAAAAATACTTCAACCATAAAAACTTTAGAATGAAACAGACATATTTACCTGTTTAGCCATGCTACAAGCTTTATCAGCAGAATTGAGGATCTCAAAGTAGAACACTGAGAAGTTGAGAGAAAGAGCCAACCTTATGGGATGTGTTGGAGGAAGTCTGTAAGAGCAACGTCCTGAAATAAAAATTATAAAATTAAGTCAG
Organism: Amaranthus tricolor; assembly: GCF_026212465.1. Classification (NCBI taxonomy): domain Eukaryota; kingdom Viridiplantae; phylum Streptophyta; class Magnoliopsida; order Caryophyllales; family Amaranthaceae; genus Amaranthus; species Amaranthus tricolor. The sequence goes on along the minus strand of NC_080060.1, from coordinate 12,603,959 downwards.
ACATAGCTTCTCGGAGTTTTGGATGGCTGAACTGAAATCACAAAGATGAACAGCAGAATCCAGAACATTGGTAACCAGATCAGGAAGGAAATTAACTTGTCATAAGTCATAACCATACTTCACCTAAACATGAGTCTAGCAAGCAAAAACAATTATGCGTGAAATTATTTTCAGATCCTACAGTTAGGTTGCTACTCTTAATTAAAGCAGGATGCAAATGTTGGGTCCTAAACATCAACAATTGAGTAATTTCATAGTGTGATTTCCGTCAACATTAAAGAGTGAATGGCGATTGATTGAGTTTAAGGGCAAAACCCAGAAAATTATAACCAAAGAAACATCCAAATAATAAATCTAACCACATAAAATTTTCTTAAAAAAAATCATCAATTATATTTAAAATGAAAGAACCAAAATTTAAGTCCATTCAATTGAACAAATGAGAACTAAAGAGGTTGAGAGCTACCCATCTCGATTATGTGCCTGATTTGGCTATTGTGTGAAGCAAAGAGATCACTCTTACAACCACCATGGTCGTCGGGCACTCTACGTTGGGGCTGTGCGGCGGTTGGCTATGCAGAAAGTTTTGGGTGAGGGATACGGGCGCTGTTTGGGTGTGAGGCAGATACTAATGTCGTGGTTTGGGTGAGAGGGAGATACTATGCGCTGTTTTGGGTGAGATACTATGCACAATAAAAATCAATTTCTTTTAAAAATAATACTATGAGGTTTTTGGCAACGACATTGTTATATCAATATATTCAATAAGTTTTTGCAACGAAATATGCTATTGCAAATGACTATTTTAATTTTAGCTACAAAAATAGTTGTTGCTAGAGATGTGTTCTAACCCACGAAAATAGTTCAAGAGGTGGAAAGTTAATTTTTATTTATAGCAATAATGGATTTTGCAACAACTTTTATTTTTCGCAACGAGAAAAAAAATTGTCGTTGCTAAAACTTGTTGCTAAAAATGATTTTTCTTGTAGTGTTAGTTGAGTATTCGTTATTAAATCTCGCAACTTGCTTCATGTGATTTCCATTTCCTTGAAAGGCATACTCATATTGGGAACGACATATATATGGCTTCGAGTTCGAAAAATATTGCACGCATCATCGGATCTTCACCATATTGTAAGGTTCTTTTAGCTTACCGCTATTAAAGTGTTGGCTGAGACGATCGTCAAACTACCCGCATAATGTGAAACAAATTCGATTCAACACTCATGGTTGAAATTTAATTCATGATTTCATTTAACTTAAATTTTTTAGTATAATAGGATTCTTTTCTGTATCCCTCTGTATACTTCTTTTGAGTGCACCCTTGATATCTAGAGTTTGAGCAATTTGAGGACTATCTCTGTTGTAACTATTCTAAAATTCATGTATATTCTCTTTTTTTTATGTCTATGCTTAAGGAGGCTTGCAGGTACGCACTATCTCATGTATTTTTGTATTACAAATTTTGTTACTCCGAAATAATATGAATGATATCAGTAAAATCTAACCTCAATTTGTGGTAATTGGAGATAATCCAATTGTTAATAATGCTACTTTCTAATGTGCTATTCATGTGTATATTATATTTCAATTGAGGTCTCGACATTAACAGTGTCAAATATTTTATTGCCAGAGCCATGATAGCTGTGCAAACAATTTTTCTTGTTTCAGTTGAGTTGTGAGACGTGATACAGTTTGGATCCATACAGGAGGTTGCAAGTTTCTATTACTTCATCTATTGCAGATTTTTTCATAGTTGTTTCTTGAATTAAGGTTCCACCATTTTTAAGGATGGTTGTCACCATTTTGATATAGAATATTGTGGTTAAACATAAAATTGGAGCAATTCTTTATGATGCATTTTTTACTTTTAATAGTTTTTTTGGTGTAGGTACAAATTTGTTGATTTTTCAATACTGGCATATGAAAAGGAGGTATATATTTGTTTTGCGATAGCACAGAATCAAATTTCAGGAGGCAAATTCAGCTATTTTTCCTCCAGTAGTAATCGACTTATGTTAAGTTACAAGACGGGTAGTTATAGCCTGGATGAGGGAGTACCTGATTCAAATGACTCCCTCATTCAAATGTACATGCGTTAAGGATCACCAACATCCATCTTAATACTGATGTTGTTCATAACATCGATGGTGATCATGATGTTATAGAGCATTAAGACCTAAGTTGTTAATGGAAGATGATTAGAGTTAGAGCTGCTAGATCTTAACTTGTATCCTCCTGCTAATTAATAATTTAATTCCTTTTATATATAATCATGTAACTTCTAAAATGTTAGTCTTATAATTACAAAAATTCCTAATCAATCACTGTAATTTGTAAATTAATATAAAAACACAAAATAAATGCCAATATATTAAATAAAGTTTAAAAAGGATAAATTTAAATTCTAAAAGCACCACCGTATCAAATTCTTCCACATAAGGGTGATTTGCCAATATTTTGAATCACTGTTATTTACTTGGACTAGCTTCATTTATTTTGGTTACCGGTGCAACTTATTTATTTTTGCTTGTGAATCCTTTGTTTACAACTAATACCTATGGTAAATCAGTTTTAGCTTTAAGTACCGATGAATTTGTAATAAAAGACTTGTTTATTTTGATACAAAAATTTATTAGCATAATGCAAAAATATCTAGCTTTTATGAACTAATAAACAAATCATCTATTTATAAAGTCAAAATCAAAGTGATAGAAAAATCAAGAACTTTTCAATCATCGGAAAAAAAATATATAAGAGGCTTTACTCAAAAATGAAAATGTAATTTCGAACTTTGTGATACACCAAAGTTTTTTTTAACATTCTATAATGAAATATAATTAATTATTTTATTAACATATAATATATTGGATTTAACTTACCAGATGATTAATATATCAGATGATTTTGGGTTTAACTTACCTACACTATTAAAAAGCTAACAAATAAGAATCTTCCTATTATAAATTTAATTTAATTACGGTTAATTACTTTGACTAAATTTTAAAACGTCATTAGTATAGGATTGTATTAATTACGGTTAATTACTTTGATTAAATTTATAAAACTGTATTAAATAAATAAAATCACCAAAAATGGAAAGTGTATCAATTAAAAAGCTAACAAATAAGAATATCTGACTAAATAGACATATCATAAAAGAATTTAAACCTTTCCCACAAAAGCAAGTACGCAAATTAATTAAAGCAAAAGAAATACTTCCTACCTCTAGGGCACTCTACATCATCCTATTAATGCCTTGCTCTTTTCACAAACGAGCCTTTAATGTTGTCTGGCAGCTCCATAAAATGCATCTGAACACCCTTTGTGAATACAAAACAGCTAGCCTTTTTCTTCCTCGAAGCAGGGGGGAGAGAAAATGTCACAGGAAGCTTAAACCTTGTTTCATCTAGAGTTGAACAAACAAAAACTACCTCTTACAAAGTTGTTTCGAGCATAGCATGAAACAAAGAAACTAGAAGACCGTTCGCCACCAGTGAAGTAGCAGCCACTCAGTCCTCATTTACTTCTACGAAGGGGTCATATATCTATACCCTATTCATTATAGTGGATAGAACCGATAAGTCAAACAGTTAAAATAAGTCAAATAGTTAAAACCAATATAGTTATACTTTTTTTACTTAGACAAAAAGGGTCCAGATATGAATCAACCAAATTGTGCATGTATATATGAAATAATTATACTTACGTTCAGTTTTAGCATTTATATGAAACGATAATTATATAGCTTAACAAATTTTCAATTATTACACTATTGTATGCTAAATAAAATGAATTTTAATATATATTACAATAAAAAAGGTTATTATTGGTAGTATTATATGAGATTGAACATTGTCAACTAATTGTATTCAATTTAGTGCAATACCTTTTTCATAAAATTATCTATTATAACTTTTTTTACATAATAACTTTCATTAAACTATTAATAGTACAATTTTTTTAATCTAAAAGCACGCCCAGGAACAACTAGTAATGTAAAATGATTAATTGATTATTGTATCCAACACAAAAATCAAAAAGAATAAAAATAAAAGCATACTACTATTAAAATATTAGTCAATTTCATAACTTGATTTGTTAAGATAGTATTTTGTAATAATAGTAGTATGCATTTATTAAAATAAAAGGATACTACTATTATTTGGTTACTTGCCACACATTGATTTTTTATAGGTATCAAGATGTCATACAATTACAAAGGTGTCTTACTTTTCGTTTGTTATGAACTCACAACCAAACATTATCGTATGTCAATGATTGTTTATCCCGAAAGATAGACTTGTTGGTTCCATGTGTTGTAGCATTTGTCAATTGTACTTGTTGGTTCTATGTGTTGTGTCAGTTATAAACAAAATCACCAAATAACTTAAAATCTTCAAGCATGATAGAATAATGCCAGTAGATGCATGAAATATGGTTCTTGCTATCAACTTTCACTCTATGGAACAACAAACTATCTTCCATGTACCTTTGAACAAGTCAAGCACTGATTGCATGTCTCTACCTTCAACCTCAAGCATCTTTATGTTTGTAATGAAATTCATCGGAATAGTCGGAATCGTACCGCTCTGATACTATATTTATTGTAAACTGACTGAATCCAAGATACGGTAACTTTGGAAATGAAATAATAAAAGAGACAAAAGTGAAATTATATCATCAAATATATGATTAAAGGAAGATTAAAGATAATTACAACTCTACCCAATTAAAAATGGTTATATGTTGCAGAAATAAAGTTGACGTAATTATTCATTTCAGCATAATTGAGCACATTTTCTTTCTTCAGAAAACACTTTTAACAGTGAAAAAGAAAAGGCAACACCAACACCAACAGAAATCCAACAACTAACTTCCAAGTTGACCGTGAGGTTCCCTTCTTTGTTGATCTAAGCATCTCATGAAACAACCCTAATTCAATCATAACCCCAAAAAAGGAAGCAAAATTTGTTTTAATTGAAACAAATAACTTATAATATAATCATTCATTCAATAGTGACCAAATGCATTTTTAATTGATAAATAACCAATATAGGTTAGTCACTTAGCTTTGCAATTTCATTCAAAAGTCATCTATCACGAAGGTGGAAAGAATGGCCAAATTTAAAAATTGAGTAACATTCATGTTGAGGCCATGCTTAGATAGAGTTATGCATCAAATAGGAAAAAATGAAGGTGAATAGAGATGAAGATACAGCTAATAAAATACTTCATCTGGTTTTTAATAGTTGTCACACTTCTGTTTTTTACGCTATTCGATGGACGATTTTAATCTTTGATATCTTCAATTTAATATGATAAAAAATTCTAAAAAGTTAATATTATGAAAATATGCATTAAGACGAATCAAACAAGATCCCACATGACTATGTTTTACATTATACATGGAGAAATACATATCAAATAAGATCAGTTGATGAACAGTTGTTGCTATAGGAACTGTAGCAACTATTAGAATCCGGAGGAAGTAGTAATTAAGGAAATAAAGTAGTAGTGATAGAAGGAGACTAAGGCATATAAGAACTATTAACACCTGATCAAAGAACTATTAAAATTTGCCCAAAAAAAGTTCTACTAAAATTTTATGTTTAATTTCAATCTACTTAAGAAGAAAAGGTTAATAAACTTCTATTTTAAGAAGAACTCGTTATCGATTATTCCTCTATTCAAAGGTTAGCCTCATTTTTCTTCTTTCTCTTTTGTACTATACAAATTCAAACACTATTAACACAACTAAACTTTTCAAAACACCCATCACAAGCTAAAATATGGCTTACCTTAGCCAAACCATGATTAAATAATAAGAACTATGAGTTAAGGGCACTGTGGAGAGCTATTAAGGGCATTATACCATTATGTATAGTTCGTATCCTCTTTTCAAATTTTTCTTTCCCTACATTCAATTACATTGCCAATTAAATAACCTAAATAGATAATCTGATAAGCATAAAAATCAACAAATACCAACATCAAAAGGAAATGACAAAAATTGAAAAAGAATCAAATAGTCGAGTACCTTTGAAGGAATTAAGTGTCCTAATAATCAAGTGTAACTACTAAAATATAAATAGAATATAATATGGAGATTAATACATTTGATTATATTAGGTGGTCCCAGTGTTTTGCTAGAAACCAACTTTGATCTGTATATTAATTAGATTAGTATACTGCTATTATAATCGGGTCCTATGAGGTCACCCATATAAGTTACCGATTGGATAAAACAGTACCAATTGCATAAGATGCTCTTTGGACTTTTTAATGTAGGAGTTATTAGTATGAATTGATGATATGTTTTAATTGGGAATTAAAACACAAAATTAATTCATTTTGATTATTACATGTAAATGTTATATGTAACCATCAAATGGGTATGTGAAGAGGTGTTGCATTTGTGTATAAATAGATGCACTTTGCTCATCATTTTCATAAGCTTGTGTGCCATTTCTCTCTACCTTTCTCCACCTTAAAAGAAATAAGAGTGTTAGTATTTCTTATTTCATACTAGCATACGTGGTGATCCAATTGGTGCTTGTGGACCAATAATAGAGGAACGATACTTGACGTTCTAATCTCATTTGGTGATATTTCATACAAATGAAGTATATTTGTTTTATAAAGTTATCATTGTCCACTAATATTGTTGGATATTGCAAACAACTGATTGCCTATAATCATGTAACTTCTGAAATGTTAGTCTTATAATTGCAAAAATTCCTAATCAATCACCGTAATTTGAAAATCATCACAAAAAGACAAAATAAATACCAATAAATTAAACAAAATTTAAAAAGATAAATTTAAATTCTAAAAATCACCGCTCTATCAGAGAAGTCTTTCAGCCTCAGCTCCTTTTGTTTACACAACTTCTACAATGTTGGTGCAATGGCTATTAACTATTCTTTAATCGTTCCAAAAGTTTCCTCCGGTTATCCAAAAGCAATGTGTATGTAAGACAAAAACAAAAAATTGACTTGTTTTTTACATCAAACCCCTAAGAAAATTTAGTACACTACAAATAAGTATCGAAATAGCGAGGAAAAATTAACGATGGGGCGGGTTGGTCGCCCTTGGCGACAGTCAAGCGACGGCTGGATTCGACGCAAAAAGGAAAAGCAAATTGGCGACGGGCAAAGTCGTCGCCCATCCTTCGCCGCGCCTATTTAATTTTTTTATTTTTTTTAAAATGTGTACCGACGGGGACTTCAGTCGCCAAGTAGTCGCCCAGAAGCCAGTATTTTTATAAATTTTTTTAAAATATATGGCGACGGGCGTGTTGGTCGCTAAGCAGTCGCTAATTTGTTTTTTTCTTTTTTTTTTTTAAAAAATTTGTTGGCGACATTTCTTCGCCAATGTTTTATCAATTTGAATTTCAAAATGTGGCGATGGATTTGTGATTCCCACTTTATCAATTTGAATTAATTTTTTTTATTTAATTAGTACATATTTTATTTTATTTGTTATTTACTTGAGTTTTTTATATTTTTTTATTGTTTTATATTTTATTTTTATTGTCATTAATTTTCCTTAATAAATGTTATTAAAATAATTATATTATTATCATATATTGTTATTTTCATGAATTGTTTTATATATTTTTGTTGTCATTAACTTACTTTACTAATCAGTTAATAATAATAATAATAATAATAATAATAATAATAACAATAATAATAATAATAATAATAATAACAATAATAATAATAATAATAATAATAATAATAACAATAATAATAATAATAATAATAATAATAATAATAACAATAATAATAAATATAATAATAATAATAATAATAATTAAAAAAAAGTACTGCATCCGATTTTTTCGTTACTGCCACACGCAAACTTTTTTCATTTCCAAGGTCCAGCGACCACCCAGCGACCAGAAAGTCGGTCGCTAGTTACAGAAAGTCAAATTCCTGTCATATCGCTGCAGATGGCGACCACCTAGCGACCATTATTTCGGTCGCCAATTGTTGGGATAAAACCGTGCTGTTTTGCCCTCATTTCTCATTTCCTTCATTTACCTTATACTTCTTCCCTTATACGCATCCTTCATTTTCTTTCTTTTCATCCATTAATCTCATTCTCTATTTTTTTTTTGTTTCTTTATGTCATCTTCATCATCTTGTGTTACAACTCATTTTCAACTCTAAAATTCTCATCTTGTTAATAAAAGGTTAGTGTTTATTATATATTTTTTTGTATTTTTTCATTGTTATTATTTTGTTTAATGCTATTTTTTGCCCAGTTTTTGTTTCATAATGTTTGTTTTTATATTCCGAATTATGGTATAACTTGAGCATTTTTAATGTTATTTTTTTGCCTAGATATTGTTTTATGTTATTTTCGATATATTTTTATGTTTTTTTTTATATTTTCGAATAATGGCATTTTTGAAACATGTTTAGTGCTAAAATTTTCCAGTATTTTCTTATGTTCATTATTTAGTTTTAAATCGTTTTTTTTAATATTTCAAGAACAATCGAACGGTCAAAGAGCGACAGCCTACGGAATATTTACAAGAAGCACGACAAATGGAGTTCAATAATCAATTATGGAAAGCGGTGCAAATGGGAAATGTTTAGACTGCTAGAACGAGATGTATCAACCCCCTCCTCCAAATGAATGATTAAATATATGTACTTTTTGTGAATTTGTACATAAACTTTAATAATATATATATATATTTTCAGTTCTTTATTTTTATTTACTTGTTTTATGTGTATATATATATTTATCTTAATATTACAATAAATAATATATATATGTATATATATATATATATATATATATATATATATATATATATATATATATATATATATATATATATATATATATATTAATTAATTAATTAAAAAAAAGGGCGACCAAACAGCTATGAAAATGTGGTCGCCATGCTGGCGACGTAACAGCTACGAAAAGATGGTCGCCAAATAGCTAGGAGGAGGTGGTCGCCAGTGTGGCGACGGGTACTGGTCGCCAATTGGTCGCCGGTTTTTCTGGCGAGGAAAACGCGTCCACTTTGAGATTAGCGACGAAGAGATTAGCGACCACCAAGATAGCCGTCGCCCCGCGGTCGCCAACCCTACTTTTTGACCATTTAGCTATCAAATGGCGACCAAACCGTCTGTCGCCAAATTGATAGTTTTTTGTAGTGATAATACACAAAAATTAACCTAAATCATTGAGTTAGTTTTGAAGAAACACTAAAAAACATATCAAAACAATGTATTAATATAAAAGAAATGAACCAAAGCTCTCAACCTAAATCAACCATAATTGAATGACATAGTTTTCCTTCATGGCACAAATTACTCCAAAATTAAGAAAGATAAACCAATATTACTCTTCAAATTTAAGAAAGATGAACTAAATCTTTTGTTTCAAAAACCAAAGTTAAAAATAAATTAGAATGACATAGTTTTCCTTCATGACATAAATTACTCCAAATTTAAGAAAGATGAACCAATATTACTCTTCAAATTTAAGAAAGATGAACTAAACCCATATCAATTTATGTAATTTGAAGAGTAATTATATTACTCGTGGATTAGCCGACAATAAAGATGTAAAGCTTCTCATAATTTGATGGCAGATCGAGATTGAAAACACATAGATGTATAATTAGTCTATAGTTAGCATCAAAGCCATTAGAAGACTTATTAGGACATAAATTTACCATAATAATCAGTAGAGTTGGAAAGAAAACTCTGTAAATTCAATTAAAACAAATGAACACAGAACAATACCAAAATCAAATAGAAAATACCACAAAACTAAAACAAATAAAACCGAAAACCCAACATGAAATAGCAAGAAAATTCAACAAAATAGACCCTGAACCTTAAATTTAAGACGGGAAACCTGTAAAAATGAACCACAAATTCTACTCAAAATTTCCATCCCCAAAAAACAAAATTTCAGCTTCAAAATTTAGAAAAGATCAAAACTTTGAAAGATTAATAAACTAAATCAATCAACCGAACCTGAAAATGCTCATCTCCATCTTCAACTGCTTGCAACTTTTGAAGTTGAAATGAAAGGAATTAGAAAGTCAGGGTTGAGAGACATAAATAAGTCAACAAAGTACAAAATTCGAAAGTGAATTTGATATGTAAAAATTAGCCAAATTAAACCTAAAATTTAGAAATTCGTATATGGGAATAAGATCAAACGCAATGGAGAAGATGAAGCTTGCTGAAAACACAAAACCCTAAAACAAAAATACATCTTAGAACATCTAGATCTCTTACAAAATTGAACCATCTTCACTTCATTGCTCCTAAAAATCGCTTGAAGTTGCTCTTTGAAGGATGATTTTTCCGCTTCAAACATTCGTCTTGTATTGATCTGCAAAAAAGAAAGGAATGTAAAGGGTAAAATGAAAGAATTGACTAATTAGGGTAGAAATGGCGAGAAGAAAGAGAAACACAGAATGAATTGACGAAGAGGAAAAGCCATCACCAAGAAGCAATAAGAAAAGCAGATAAGTGCAGGAGGAGCAAGGGTGGATGAAGAGTGAAAATTGCAGAGGAAATATCGAAAAGAATGACAAACCAAGGAATTCATGGAAGCAGAAGGAAAAAGAATTAAATCAGACAAAACCTAATAACTGTGGCGACTAAAAGGCTGAGATGGCAGCTGACATGGCAAAAGTACTATTCATTTTGTAAATGTGAATAGTGTCAAAGTGTTGTTCACATTTTATACGTTATGGATAGATAGATGAGTTGGTCTCTCGAGAGACTGTCTTTAGGAAAGACAGTTTTCAAGAGCCCAGCCCAAATCTAATTTATGTTAATTTTTATAAAAAAAAAGCTGTTGCTGAAATCAAAAAACAAAAGCGTGCGTGTGTATGGAATGTGAAAAGTCACATAATATATTTGGGATTATAACAACATTTATTTGGGGTTATAGCATAATATATTTGGTGTTATAACAACATATATTTGGGGTTATAACATAATTTATTTGGGGTTATAACATAATATATTTGGAGTTATATTAATATATATATATATATATATATATATATATATATATATATATATATATATATATATATATATATATATATATATATATATATATATATATATATATATATCTAAGGTTATAACGTATATATATGGGGTTATAACAACATATATTTGAGGTTATAACAACATATATTTGGGGTTATAACATAATATATTTAGAGTTGTAACAATATATATTTGAGGCTATAACATAATATATATGGGGTTATAAAAACATGTATTTCGAGTTATAACATAATATATTTGGTGTTATAAAAATACTATATCCCAAAAACAGACCATTATATACCCAACTACATAATTTTAAGACCCCCAAATATATAATACTATAACCCCAAACACAGACCATTATATATCCACATATATAAAGTTATAATTCCAAACATAAACCATTATATACCCAAATATATAATGTTATAACCCCAAACACAAATCATTATATACCAAAATATATAATACTATAACTCCAAACACAAACCATTATAACCCTAAACGCATAATACTAAGACCCCATATGTATAATACTATAACCCCAAACACAGACCATTATATACCCAAATATATAATGTTATGATTTCAAACACAAACCATTATATACCCAACTATATGATGTTATAACGTATAACCCCAAATACAGATCATTATATACCAAATATATAATACTATAACCCCAAACACAAACTATTATATACCCAATTATATAATGTTATAACCTCAGACACGAATCATTATATACCCAACTATACACGCGTATTTAGAAAGTTTAATTATTATTATTTTTTAAATAAAAAATGGGCTGCCCAAACTTGAGATGTCTCTTGTAGAGACGGTCTCAAGTAAGAATTTGTGTAGATAGATAAATAATAGATAATAGATTCACAAAAACTTGGACGAGACGGTCTCATTATGAGACCGTCAATTTGAATCGGCCCAATTCGTGCGTGTAACATTTTTATTTTTTGGGCATTTATCAATTTTGATCTTAAAAGTATCAATTTTAAAAATTGATACCTTTAAGGTCAAAATTGATATCTTTAAGATCAAAATTGAAAAATGTCTAGAAAATGAGAAAAATGAGAGAAAGCATGTGAGATTTTTACACACGCGAATTGGGCCGACCCAAATTAACGGTATCATTATGAGGTTGTCTCGTCCAAGGCCAGCTGTAATAGATTTCAGTGTTCAATTTGGAGTTGGTTTTGGATTTTGATGAACCAAAACACTAAACACTGAAAATTTGAAATTTGATATGTAAAATTATCAAAAAAAAGCATACATTAAGCTATTTTTCAACTTATTCCCAAATGTAAGCGCCTTCAACCTGAAGCTCAGGTTCAGTTCTGTTTGCAATTGATAACTGCGAACAGAGGCAAACTGGTCAAAAAAAATCAACTAAGCGAACAAGGTATTTGGTCAAAAAATTTGGATCAAACCCTTTGTTCGCAGTTAGTAAGTGCGAACAGAACCCATAACTCAAGTTTGAGAATTAGGTGCTTATATTTAGAAATAAGTTGAAAAATCCTTTTTTTAATAATTTTACTTATTTATTTCAAATTTTTCCAAAACACCGAATTTAACTAAAGCCCAACCCACAATAAAAAAAAAAGCCTCGGAAACACGCGCCCCATTTTGTCATTATTATGTTTTTCATTCATTGCCTGATTTGCCTCTAATCCTCAAATCTTATGTAAAGTAAACCCTAACTCCACAACAGAAACACGCCTCTGCTCTCTCTCATTCTCTTTCAAATCTGGTGCCTTCATCTACAAAATATTCCAAAAGGTTCATCATCTGTGTTATTCCCACCGCCATGGAATACGAAGATAGCAGGTTTTTTTTTTTTTTTTTTTAATTATGTTTTTGCTATGGATTCAACAATGGTTAAATTTAATTCATTCACGGGCTTTTGTTATTATTGTGGGTTTTTGTACCATATGAAAATAAAGGGTGGCCATCAGATAAATAAAAGTCAGGATTTAATCCTCCTGTGCCTCTCACTTTTGAAAAAAAACTTTATCTCCTTCTCTCATTCAATCTCTCACTCTCTTACAATTTTACAAGAAAAAAAATTGTGTCAAGCATAATATAATAGAAATTATCGGTTTTAGTTGAAGGATTGGGGTTATCTACAAAAATGACTGACTCATGAATCTCTCACTCTTAGAATTTTTTTAGAAAAAAAATTGTGTCAAGTATAATACAATAGAGGTTATCAGTTTTAGTTGAAGAATTGGTGTAAATGACTCTGACTCATAGAATTTTACAAGAAAAAAAATTGTGTCAAGCATAATATAATATAATATAATAGAGGTTATTGGTTTTAATTGAAGAATTAGGGTTATTTACAAAAAAATCTGACTCAGACTCATGGCAAGGTAATTATGCAAAATTCATTCTTGATTACTCACTTTACATGCTCAACCTTACAATTTGATTGTTAGTATTTTCTTGAATAATAAATAATTTTTCTCATTCAACCCACCGTCGTTTTTGACATACATACATTTTCTTAATCCAATATTGGTAACCTAATCGCAATATTTTCATAATCCTAACTTTTGTCAATTAATTAATAATTATATATTATTGTATTATTCTGTTTCTAAGCCTAATTTTTGTTTTGTTTTGCTTTGTTTTGTTTTAATTTAGTGTATTTGAATTAACGATTGGGAATTCGGTTGAATTGCAGCTACGGTGGGTATAAGTTGAACCCGTCTCTGATGAGTTATTCTTCCTATGATCCTGCATCGCCCATAGGTTGTAATATCTGTTTGAATCCAAAATACCGTGCAAACTTCCTTACCCCTTTTGCTAACAAGATTTTGGATCAATTTAATTCTGAAAATGTAAGTATTATTTCATTCATTCATTCATATTGATTTCATTTACTAATCTTAATAGTTCATATTGATATTATTGATTTGATGATTTGCAGTCCACTGACTATGAGCTTGTTGATTGTGTTGCTCTTGTTAAATCAACACTTGAATTTGATCTTTTTGTTCACTGCAACTTTACTGCCAAGCCCCACAAATATCCCTTTGTTGCTGGTGATTATTCCACCAAGTTATTCTATGCCGAGATTCGCGGAGATATCAATGGCCAAATAAATGCATCTAAGTATTCTATATTGCATGGTCAGAACTCATAAACCACTTTATTGAATTTTAGCTTCATTTTCATGCACTACTACTTAACTATTGTCCCATTTTTCTACAATTAAAATTGATGCCAAATTGATTTTCTATAGGGAAAGTAGCATATGTTATCACTATTCCTCATTAAAATTGTTTATCATGGACTGCTCATGCTTCCTTGCCACGAGTAGAATTTTTATTCATTTGTTTTTATATTTCCAGTTGAAATTTAATCAGCTTTTTTTAACGTCTTATATTAAATAGCTCTGATAATAATTGCAATTACTTTAACTGTTGCGTTTCTTGATTAAATTTATTTAGTAGTTTTTTATATTTTAATCAACCGATTCCCCTTTTGTAGAGTAACAACTACCCTCAGTTACGAGGGGAAACGAGTTTCTTTTACCCACAATATTTACTCAAATATGACTTTCTGATCAGTTTCTCTCTCATACATGATACAACCCAACAACAAACCTACTAGCAAAACAATATTTCAATTCTCCAATCAACAAAGATTGCAAACACAACGCACATTATCATTGCCATTGTTGGTATATATATATATATATATATATATATATATATATATATATATATATATATATATATATATATATATATATATATATATATATATATCCTTATTCTATTTTTACTAATTGAAGATCAAATTCAACTTCTTTCTTCTCTGTTTGGTTTAGAAAGGGTCAAATTTGATCAACGAATTAAGTTGTAAAAATTTGAAATTCAAAGAATTAAGTTATATAACAGAAATTTAAAGATGAATTTATGGGAGAGAATTTACAAAAGAAAAGAGTGGAAATTTGTTTGTTCAATTCTTATTAGTGGTATGTGGCAGTTGAGAGGTGAGTTTTGGACGGAATTTCACATCTAGGTTTTGGGAAAAAATGCGATGCTTATCCCTCTTTTTTAATGCCATTACGTTTTCATTCCTCATACCAAACTCCCTATTATTCATTTTCTTTTTTCGTCTTCAATTTGGAAGCATTGTTGAAGTTTTTAATGATGTTTTCTTCCGAGATGTCTTGTTTTCAACTAATTTATATTGAATACTTTTTTAATATTATGCTTTCTTTGACTGTTGTTTCTTTTGGAAATTCAAACCACTTTTGTAAATGCTAGATATTGGGTGACCTCTTAATGTCAATTTAACTTGACATTTTATCTGCATTTCGCTTTATTAGGTTTTGAATGTTGGGAATTTTTGTTAAGTATTTACGTATGACTATTCTATTGTCAGGTATGAAGACCGAGCTTGGCTGTAAGATGTGCCCAAATATAGTTTATCATCCCATCTCTAAATCTGATAAGTGACCCTCCTACCAACAATCTACTAGTCTGTGATAACTATCACATCTCTACTGTTATCTAGGCTTGTAATAATTTTGTTTTACAAATATGCTAGTGGATGTGTGACGTGATTTCTTCAAGTAGTCGGGAGTGTTTTGGCAACTGTTGGACAATTTTTTATTTTTAAGACTTTTATATTACTTAGGATTTCTCTTTCCTATGATTCAAGTTAAGCCTCTCTTTATGCCTACAAGATTAACTTGATTAGTTTATAAATAAGTTGGATGACATTAAGCTCGACCCAAAAACTTAATTCTCGTATGGATTTGATTTACCCTATTACAGTGTGCATCGATCTAAAATTAACAAAAATCTATTTTTGTATTTTTTACGTTTGTTACATATTAAAATAGTGTGGATTAATTTCATATAAGACCTTCTCCACAAAAACCTATTGCAAAGAATTATCATTAAAAACTCAAATCTATCCAAAAAAATGTCATAAGGTTGAAAGTATTAAGAGAGTATATTACATTTTAATCAAAAATAAAGATATCATTATGGTTTTGCGAAAACCATTTCATCCAAAAACTAACAAAATGATTTAAAATACATATATATATTTGACTTTTCATCCAAAAACCAAACGATAATCCAAAACTAAATCCTGATTTTGCTTTGTATTTTGCAGTGATTACGAATATGGAAGAAGTGCCAAAAATGAAAGCTGATAATGAATTTTACGCTGATTTAGACGCCAAATTGAGGGTATGTTATTTTGTATTTTTCTCAGCTTTAACCTATTCCTTCCTATCGATTTGATGAACACCATCAATTTATTAAAGTGAATAATTAGATGTTAGAGTATTTATAAGCATGATGAACAAAGGCATATGTCTTTAAAGGTTGTCTGGCCAAGACAAAATATATAAGACAACTATTTCAGAATGTGTGTGAAAAATAGTCAGAAGCTTTAGAAGGGTCGCTCAATCCACTCGCGCCATTCTACTCGACGCACTTGAGCCATGCCGCTGATATTTGAGTAAAAAAAAAAACAGAATGAAAAATCAAAGGGAGTTGATTATTGTGAAAATTGAAAATTTTGTTTAATTTTAAAATGAACAAAAAATAATGATGTTTCATTTATTAAATATGCATGAACTTCTCTTCTCTCTTTTGGTTTTTCGTTTTGAAGATTCCTATTTTAGAATAGTGTATTCTACTAGGTAATAAACGCAGTTGATTGATTCACTTTGGTGTCAATGTTTTAACATATCATTATTTGAAATTTGTATCACTTTTGTCATGTTTTTTCTTATTTCAGCTTTATTTTTAGATTTGAATTAAGAATATGTTATTGATCTCATGTAATTGATGCACAACCTATAGCTTAAGAATCAAATATTTCTATATTTGTTTGTAGGTCAAACTTACATGTCATCTAATAAGACATGAAACATCGAGAGGCGTACAAATAATTCAGCCTCCAATTCAACAAGAATATTGTCAGTGTAGTTTTGCTGCAGCTGTTAAGGCTTTAGATTATCAACTAAGGCTGTTATATTCACTTACACCTAAACCAACCGAATTAGTCAATCACATAGGTGTTTGTCTTTTTGACCATGTTAAGTGGAGAAGTGACCTTAAAGCAAAATTTCCTGAAAAAACTCGTTGGAAACCTGCTGACCTTATAAAATCAGCAACAATTGATGGTGCTCCCCTTTGGAATGAGTTGAACCATTGTATTCAAGAATGCATGTTTGCTGACCCCTTAGCCTCTAAAGGAATGAAGTGGGAGGATACTATAAAGATGTTTTTGAATACATGCCCTGTGGTTGGAGTGTTTCAAGTTAGAAAGGATTATAAGATTAATGGAGATGGGATATACCATGGTTTGGGGGATCACATTGATGATATTCTTTTTTGTTTTGATGATAAGGGGAAAAAAGTTTGGGGCAAAGCTTATCATGCTGTTGTGCTTTTAGATTACATAGAAGTAGACGATGTATTGTATGTATATTACCAAAACTCAGATGGTGATCCTGAAAAGAGTTTATGTAAAAAAGGAATTTCTTTAATTCGTTCAAATCTCATTGTTGAGCTGATATACGGAGCATCCCTTCCTCCAGTACACCCTCCAGCTCTGATGCAATCATATGATCTACTTCAATACCTTAAAAGGGATGTGGATAAGGTTGCAAAACTCATGGATGAGACGGATAAATACATGGATAAAATTATAGAACTGCGTAAAGCAATTGAGACGCATGAGAAAAATGGTGCATGGGAAGATGTAAAAACAAGTTTGAAGGAATGTGGAAAATTTATGGAAGAAATTGGTACTCATCGCCATAGCTTGCATGGGTTTGCTAAGAAGTACTGTAGTGTGGAGGATGTTGGGATGGTATCTTTTTTGGACGTTATTGACACACTTAAGCATTGTAAAAAGTTCTTAAGCTTTACTGAAAGCTTCGAGGAATTTATCAACAAACGTACAGCTTTCACTTGATGGGTTTTCTTATATGGCTGAACTTAGCGTGGGCAGATATATATGTAAAGATTAACATATGTAAAGACCTGAAGAAAACTCAACTTTGAGTCAAGTTTTGAAGTGCTACTCAATTTCTTCAATCTTTGAAAGTATTGTTTTGTAGGCTTTGAATCAGAAACAAAATTTAATATTTTTGCTGTTGAAAATTCTGTGAGAAATTAAAAATTGGTGGCTAATTTGAAGAAATCAAACATACCCAGTTTATAATATCTTTGTTGTTGATAATATCTTTGTTGTTTAATCTCTCTTTATGGTTGTTTTAGTGTATAATTTATTGATTGAGTCATTACTCAGTAGTAGTTATTTTTTCCTAACACAAACCACTAATCAAAACATTATAAACACATTAAACCCAAGTTTTCTCTCCTCCATTAGTTTCAACAACTGCAAACCTCTCCCCAATTCACCAACCTTTTACAGATGCCTGTATTGCCTTACAATAAACACATTTTTGCACCCAAATGCCGGAATTCAAAGCATCATCAAACAAATTAAGAACCATATGAAATTGAAGGGTATAAATCAAGCACTCAATCAATTTATTGAAAGCTTCATTAAAGGATCAGAAAAGAGTTTTCAAATTTCTGTTTTGAGGTTATTTGTTTATAGCTAAAGTTCAGTTTTAGCTTCTAAGCTACAATTGACATTTGGTATATCTTCATTTTGTAGATAAATTGCTTCATAGTGGCTAGAATGCATGATTCTTTTTTTTCGTGAAAGTTCTTTTGTATATGGATTCCTTTCTAATAATTGATCTCTCTATTACTTATCACTCCTGCTGTCTCAAATGACTTGCTCCATTTTCTTTTGGAACAATGTTTAAGGGAGGGAAGTGAATAAGAGTGGGTGAATGGAGGCGAACTTCTAAGGTAAAGTTTTCCAAAAAGATGTATATAAAAATTTAATTGGAACTCCGAGAAAAGAAATATGTAGCAAGATTTTTGTAGAAAAACGAGCTAAAGAAAAGAGGTCAGTTCTCTGGGTTGAATATTAGCGAGAAAATCCTGTGGTATTTGTCCTGTAAATATTTGGTAATGGAGATGCTTATCTTGTATTGAGCATTTGAAGCTGAAAGTTTTAGTGTTCATATTCCCATATGTATTGAAGGTAAGTTTAAGGTAAACCAAAGATTGAAGTAAATGACCCATGCATTCATATAAGGTGGTCTACTTAAGACCAGACTGAGTTTTGTGTGGTCTGTGTATGTCTTTGACTAGACTGTCATATATGCCTGGTGATTAACTCTTATTTGCTGGATTCTTTTTATTTGTTTGTTGGTTGTCTTTTTTTTCCTCCTTGGTTTTGGGACTGATGTTGTAGCGCAACTGATGGAAAGTTCATAAATGAAATGGGATGGAGATCTTTTTATTGCTAGACCTTTCAATTCTATACCCACAAATTTTCAAGGTCAGCAATTTATCCCTGTTCAAGCTGGGAATTCTTCGAATTGCTCGTCTTCGTGTTCTGATGTTCTTTCTGATTTGTTGAAAATGAAAATTCTTCTAAATTAAGGTTGAAGAAAATTGGTTTGTAATTTGTGTTAATTTTTTATGTAATTGGTTTATAATTGGTTTTCATGGGTTTTCCAACTTGAAATGAACATTCTTCAAAGTTGGTCATTTAGCTTAATTTGGCTGTTTTGTAGTTCAACATGATGATTATGAAATTTCCTCCATTTTAAGGTACATCAAGTTTGCTTACAATATTGTGTGTCTGGTGTTACTTGTTCTTGTAGATGGCCTTGGTCCTCCTATTTGGATTCTGCTGTATTAATTTTTTGAATTTGATATTCTAAGGTATGTCTTTGAAAAAAACAGAAAGCAAGAACATTAGTACACAGCTTCTTAGAACATTAGTACACTCCACCCATGTCTAACTAGAGGAATCAACCAAGCCTTAGAACATTAGTACACGCACGCATCAGCTTCAGATGGCACACAGCAGCAACGGCAGCAGCAGTAACATCAACGGCAGCAGTAGCAATGACAGCACCATCAACAGCAGCAGCAGCTACGGTAGCAGCTGCGTCAGATGGAAGCAGCAGCAGAGCAGAAGGCATTAACAGCAAGCGGATGACAGCAGAACACCAATGCATCACAATCAAAGTCCGAAACACATACCAGCTGTACAATATACCAGCTGTACAAGAATGTGAAGATAAATAGCAGATAGCAAACTCGAAGAAATCACAAAAGTTTTAGCGCACATGAATGCCACATGAACAAATTAAACTATACCCCTTAAGATCGATTCTAAGCTTGACGACAGAACAGTCCAAAATACTCCACATCTTTCTAGCCGAAATAGGCTGTAGATTTGCGTCCAAGTGCATCAAATCCCTGTTCTTCTCTACACCTTGGGGTACTTTTTGTGGGTTACTTTGTTTCTTATTTTCTACACCTTGGGGGTGGGTATGAGGATGGAGGTGGTGAAGATAGTAGTAATGATTGGCATTGGTGGGATGAAAAATGAGCAAGCCAAGATTTTCTAGAAGGATAAAAGATTACTATACTTTATCCTCCTCTTTCACTATCAATCAAAGTCTATAAAATTTCCGTAAATTTTCTAACTCACTATTTCCTCCGTTTTACACTTAATCCACGAAGGCCTCAAAGGGAAACTTTCTACACTCAGTATCACTAATTCAACTCTGCAAAATATTTACCTACTTCACCACTTAATATAGGACTACAAGAGTAGTAGACAAATATAAATAGCATCAATGATAACAAGTCCATCTTTTGTGATCAAATAATAAAATCAAAAACTTTGGCAAGCTCCTACATAGAATCCAATGCAAACTGCAAAAACTCCATAAACATTATTTAGAGGTACAAATCTACAATAGAAAGCACAATCCTTCTAGCATCAATATATAAGAGCTACACTCAATAGTATCATCCACATTAAGATAAGTGGGGGGTGAAACGAAAACAAGTTCATGTGGGGTTATTATCATTACCAAAAATGAAAAATACTTCAACCATAAAAACTTTAGAATGAAACAGAAATATTTTACCTGTTTAGCCATGCTACAAGCTTTATCAGCAGAATTGAGGATCTCAAAGTAGAACACTGAAAAGTTGAGAGAAAGAGCCAACCTTATGGGATGTGTTGGAGGAAGTCTTTAAGAGCAACGTCCTGAAATAAAAATTATAAAATTAAGTCAGACATAGCTTCTCGGAGTTTTGGATGGCTAAACTGAATCACAAAGATGAACAGCAGAATTCAGAACATTGGTAACCAGATCAGGAAGGAAATTAACTTGTCATAAGTCATAACCATACTTCACCTAACCATGAGTCTAGCAAGCAAAAACAATTATGCGTGAAATTATTTTCAGATCCTACAGTTAGGTTGCTACTCTTAATTAAAGCAGGATGCAAATGTTGGGTCCTAAACATCAACAATTGAGTAATTTCATAGTGTGATTTCCGTCAACATTAAAGAGTGAATGGCGATTGATTGAGTTTAAGGGCAAAACCCAGAAAATTATAACCAAAGAAACATCCAAATAATAAATCTAACCACATAAAATTGTCTTAAAAAAAATCATCAATTATATTTAAAATGAAAGAACCAAAATTTAAGTGCATTCAATTGAACAAATGAGAATTAAGGAGGTTGAGAGCTACCCATCTCGATTATGTGCCTGATTTGGCTATTGTGTGAAGCAAAGAGGACACTCTTACAACCACCATGGTCGTTGGGCACTTTATGTTGGGGCTGTGCGGCGGTTGGCTATGCAGAAAGTTTTGGGTGAGGGATACGGGCACTGTTTGGGTGTGAGGGAGATACTAATGTCGTGGTTTGGGTGAGAGCGAGATATTATACGCTGTTTTGGGTGAGATACTATGCACAATAAAAATCAATTTCTTTTATAAATAATACTATGAGGTTTTTGGCAACGACATTGTTATATCAATAAATTCAATAAGTTTTTGCAACGAAATATGCTATTGCAAATGACTATTTTAATTTTAGCTACAAAAATAGTTGTTGCTAGAGATGTGTTCTAACCCACGAAAATAGTTCAAGAGGTGGAAAGTTAATTTTTATCTATAGCAATAATTATTTAGCAACAATAATGGATTTTGCAACAACTTTTATTTTTCGCAACGAGAAAAAAAATTGTCGTTGCTAAAACTTGTTGCTAAAAATGATTTTTCTTGTAGTGTTAGTTGAGTATTCGTTATTAAATCTCGCATACCCTATTATTGTTAATATTGCACTTGATGTAAGAGAAGTTGTCATTAGAGGTTGGTGACGACAAGATAGAGTTTGAACTACCTAAAGCTCTAAGCTACCCTAGCTCAATGGATCAACGTTTCTCTATTGAAGCAATCGAAGAAGAAGCTCCTAAATCCTTTTGGGAAGAGGAGCTTGATGAGTTAGAGTTGGTCTTGGGAGTTGATGAAGGTTGGTGTCTAGATGATAATGTTGATGAAGAGGAGATGCTTGAGCCTCCTATGGAAGATGTGTTGGGGAATGCTCAATTCTCTAATGATGAAGTCTATGCAATGGAGAAGGTTGAAAGGGAGAGATCTACGCCTCCCAAGGTAGAACTAAAATCTTTACCTTCCAATTTGAAATATGATTTTCTTGGTGATAATTCCTCATACCCTATTATTGTTAATATTGCACTTGATGATGATCAATTGACATGTTTGTGTGGCCTTGTGTTTAAGCACCGTAAAGCCATTGGATACACTATTGATGAAATTAAGGGTATAAGCCCCTCTAATTGCACTCACCGCATTAATTTGGAGGATGAGGCCCGCCCAATGTCACACGATTCGTGATTCGATTTGATTCGATGTACGGATTCGAATTCGTGATTCGCTAGTTGGCATATTTGTTGTTCGTTCACTTAGATTGTTTCGTTCAATTTTTAGGTATTCTTTAAGTTAATTGTAAAAAATATAAGTAGTCATCACATTAAGTTAATTGTATTGTATCGTTTTATAAATAATGTTAATGGTTAAAAAATAATGTGACATTAAATAATAGAAAAAGAACAGTTAAAATGGGCCTAGCCCACTAATCAAATAACGTTGAAGGAAAGAAAAGGAAAAAGAAAGAAAAAAAAAAGGTAAAGAATATAAGAAAGAGTTTGATGAGAGTATTTTTAAATGGGCCTAGCCCACTGATCATATGATGCAGGGTTTTTACAAAATTACAGTCTAAATTAGAAGGACAAGAGTAAAGTGCAAACACTTACAACAAAAAAACCCTAGAGAAGGGCGGCTGAACATAGAGCCTTCCTGCCTGGGATTCCTGCCTTCATGTAGGTTTTCTCTCTCTTTATTTTCTGTCCTTCTCTCTTCTTCTCTTCAATTTTTTTTCAGTTTTCGTCTCTTTTCTTGGTGTTAAATCTTAAAGTTGGAGAAAGCTTCTATCTTTGCAAACGAGAACGTTGTCGCCGGCGATCTAAATCTCTCATCAAGGCGATTTAATCGGCAAATGAACCCCGGTTCGGGTCGATTGAACCCAATCGTGATTCATGGGTAAAACCACTGAATCATGTGACACTGGGCCCACCTATTGGTTGAACACCAAAATATGAAAGTGGTAGTGAAAAAAGAGGTGATGAATTATCTATCGAATAGTCGATAATAAGTGGGTTAGCACTGTCCAAGTCGTACCTAAGAAGAGGGGTATGATCATTGTTGAAAATGACAAGGGCGAACTAGTATCCACTAGGACTATTATGGGTTGGCGTATGTGTATTGATTATTGAAAATTGGACACGTCAACTGGTAAAGACCACTTATCCCCTTCCATTCATTTATAAAATGTTGGAAGACTTGCCAATCATTCTTACTTTTGTTATTTGGATTGATATTCTAGATTTTTCCAAATCTCGGTCCATCCCGATGATAGAGAGAAGACCACGTTCACTTGTCCTTGCACTTATGCTCATGGCTGAATGCCATTTGGATTGTGCAACACTCCCAACATGTTCCAACACTGCGTGACCACTATATTTTTTGATTTTGTTAAGTCATGCATGTAAGTTTTTATGGACGACTTCTCAGTCCATGGTAATACCTTTGATAATTATGTAGCTAATCTTGAGAAAGTGTTATATAGATGTGAAGAAGTCGGCCTAGTGCTAAATTGTGAGAAATGTAACTTCATGGTCCAATCTGGGGTTGTTTGGGCTATGTTGTGTCGTATCGAGACATCGAAGTGGATAGAGCGAAGGTTGAGGTAATTGAGAAACTTCCATCACCTATCAATGTGAACGGTATAAGAAGTTTTCTCGGGTATGCCGGCTTTTATAGGCGATTTATTCCTGATTTTTCTAAGGTTGCGCGACCTCTAACTGAGCTTCTAGTCAAGGATGCCTCTTTTGTTTTTACTAATGAATGTTTGGAAGTTTTTGAGAAATTAAGCAGGTACTCATAACGCACATATCATCCAACCGCCAGATCAGAGCTTACCATTTGAGCTCATGTGTGATGCAAGCGATTATGCAGTAGGTGCGGTACTTGGACAAAAGAAGATGGGGAAGCTCAATGCGATATACTGCGCTAGTAAAACTTTAGGTCAATTATGCCACAACTAAAAAGAGTTGATAGCCGTAGTATTCGCCATGGAGAAGTTTCGTTCCTATTTGATCGGGTCGAAGGTCATTGTTCACACCGACCATTCGGCTCTCAAGTACCTCCTTGGCAAGAAGGATGCTAAATCCCGGTTGATTCGATGGATATTATTGCTCCAAGAGTTTGAGTTGGAGATTAAGGATAAGAAATGGGCCAAGAATGTAATAAACGATCACCTTTCTAGGCTAACATTGGAGTCATCTCACGATGAGCTCCCAATTGATGATTCTTTTCTTGACGATCAATTGTTCTCTATAATCACCTCTTTCGGTGATCCTTGATATGCCGACATTGTCAATTATCTTGCTAGTGGAGGCATACCACACAATCTCAATTACTATGAAAAGATGTTCTTTCATGATACCAAATCTTACTTTTGGGATGATTTTCTTCTTTTTCATGTGTTCGGATGGTATGATTTGAAGGTGTATTACCCAGGAGAAAATGGAGTTCGTTCTTGTCCATTATCATAGCCTACCTTGTGGCGGTCATGCAACTTCTTATAAAACCACGACGAAGGTACTTGAGTGCGGTTTCTTTTGGCCAAGTGCAGAGAAATTAATCTCATTTTAATCACGAATTTGACGTCTAATTCTTTTTTAATTAGTGACGGTAGTAATTTGAAAATTTTCTACGATGATTAGAAACTTGGTCGTGGTTTGGGTGAGAGGGAGATACCATGCGCTGTTTTGGGTGAGATACTATGCACAATAAAAATCGATTTCTTTTATAAATAATACTATGAGGTTTTTGGCAACGACATTGTTATATCAATATATTCAATAAGTTTTTGCAGCGAAATATGCTATTGCAAATGACTTTTAATTTTAGCTACAAAAATAGTTGTTGCTAAAGATGTGTTCAAACCCACGAAAATAGTTCAAGAGGTGGAAAGTTAATTTTTATTTATAGCAATAATTATTTAGCAACAATAATGGATTTTGCAACAACTTTTATTTTTCGCAACAAGAAAAAAATAGTCGTTGCTAAAACTTGTTGCCAAAAATGATTTTTCTTGTAGTGTTAGTTGAGTATTCGTTATCAAATCTCACAACTTGCTTCATGTGATTTCCATTTCCTTGATAGGCATACTTATATTGGGAATGACATATATATGGCTTCAAGTTCGAAAAATATTGCACGCTTCATCGGATCTTCACCATATTGTAAGGTTTTTTTAGCTTACCGCTATTAAAGTGTTGGCTGAGACGATCGTCAAACTACCCGCATAATGTGAAACAAATTCGATTCAACACTCATGGTTGAAATTTAATTCATGATTTCATTTAACTTAAATTTTTTAGTATAATAGGATTCTTTTCTGTTGTAACTATTCTAAAATTCATGTATATTCTTTTTTTTATGTCTATGCTTAAGGAGGCTTGCAGGTACGCACTATCTCATGTATTTTTGTATTACAAATTTTGTTACTCCGAAATAATATGAATGATATCAGTAATCTAACCTCAATTTGTGGTAATTTGAGATAATCCAATTGTTAATAATGCTACTTTCATGTGTATATTATATTTCAATTGAGGTCTCCACATTAACAGTGTCAAATATTTAATTGCCAGAGCCATGATAGCTGTGCAAACAATTTTTCTTGTTTCAGTTGAGTTGTGAGACGGGATACAATTTGAAGGTTGCAAGTTTCTATTACTTCATCTATTGCAGAATTCTTGAATTAATGTTCCACCATTTTTAAGGATGGTTGTCACCCAATTAGTTTTTTTTGGTGATTTTTCAATACTGGCATATGAAAAGGAGGTATATTTTTGGTGATGTCTAAATTCAGCTATTTTTCCTCCAGTAGTAATCGACTTATGTTAAGTTACAAGACGGGTAGTTATAGCTTATTTCTTAAAATTTATGACCACTAACATAAAAGAGGTCAACTTTTCATAAAAAAAGCTTATTTTCGAGGAATTAAAATGAAGTATATTTGTTTTATGAAGTTATCATTGTCCACTAATATTGTTGGATATTGCAAACAACTGATCGCCTATAATCATGTAACTTCGGAAATGTTAGTTTTATAATTGCAAAAATTCCTAATTAATCACCGTAATTTGTAAATCAATATAAAAAGACAAAATAAAAGCCAATAAATTAAATAAAGTTAAAAAAGATAAATGTAAATTCTAAAAGCACCACCCTATTAAATTCTTTCACATAAGGGTGATTTGTCAATATTTCGAATCACTGTTATTTACTTGGACTAGCTTCATTTAATTTGGTTATCGGTGCAACTGATTTATTTATGCTTGTGAATCCTTTGTTTAACTTACCAGATGATTAATATATCAGATGATTTTGGGTTTAACTTACCTACACTATTAAAAAGCTAACAAATAAGAATCTTTCTATTATAAATTCAATTTAATTACGGTTAATTACTTTGACTAAATTTAAAAACATCATTAGTATAGGATTGTATTAATTACGGTTAATTACTTTGATTAAATTTATAGAACTGTATTAATTAAATAAAATCACCAAAATGAAAATTGTATCAATTAAAAAGCTAACAAATAAGAATATCTGACTAAATAGCATTGAACATATCATAAAAGAATTTAAACTTTTCCCACAAAAGCAAATACACAAATTTATTAAAGCAAAAGAAATACTTGCTACCTCTAGGGCACTCAACATTATCCCATTAATGCCTTGCTTTTTTTTACAAACGAGCCTTTAATGTTGTCTGGTAGCTCCTTAAAATACATCTGAACACCCTTTGTGAATACAATACAGCTAGCCTTTTTCTTTTTCAAAGCAGGAGGATAGAAAATGTCACAGGAAGCTTAAACCTTGTTTCATCTAGAGTTGAACAAACAAAAACTACCTCTTACAAAGTTGTTTCGAGCATAGCATGAAACAAAGAAACTAGAAGACTGTTCGCCACCAGTGAAGTAGCAGCCACCCAGTCCTCATTTACTTCTACGAAGGGGTCATATATCTATACTCTATTCATTATAGTAGATAGAACCGATATGTCAAACAGTTAAAATAAGTCAAATAGTTAAAACCAATATAGTTATACTCTTTTTACTTAGAAAAAAAGGGTCCAGATATGAATCAACCAAATTGTGCATGTATATATGAAATAATTATACTTACGTTCAGTTTTAGCATTTATATGAAACGATAATTATATAGCTTAACAAATTTTCAATTATTACACTATTGTATGCTAAATAAAATGAATTTTAATATATATTACAATAAAAAAGGTTATTATTGGTAGTATTATATGGGATTGAACATTGTCAACTAATTGTATTCAATTTAGTGCAATACCTTTTTCATAAAATTATCTATTATAACTTTTTTACATAATGCAATTACAAAGGTGTCTTACTTTTCGTTTGTTATGAACTCACAACCAAACATTATTTTATGCCAATGATTGATTATCCCGAAAGTTAGGCTTGTTGGTTCCATGTGTTGTAGCATTAGTCAATTGTACTTGTTGGTTCTATGTGTTGTATCAGTTATAATCAAAATCACTAAATAACTTACAATCTTCAAGTATGATACAATGAATAACGCCTATAGATACGGTAACTTTGGAAATGAAATAATAAAAGAGACAAAAGTGAAATTATATCATATATATGATTAATAGAAGATTAAAGATAATTACAACTCTACCCAATTAAAAATGGTTCTATGTTGCAGAAATAAAGTTGACGTAATTATTCATTTCAGCATAATTGAGCACATTTTCTTTCTTCAAAAAACACTTTTAAGTGGAAAAGAAAAGGCAACACCAGCACCAACAGAAATCCAACAAGTAACTTCCAAGTTGACTGTGAGTTTCCCTTCTTTGTTGATCCAAGCATCTCATGAAGCAACCCTAATTCAATCATAACACCAAAAAGAAAGCAAAATTTGTTTTAATTAAAACAAATAACTTATAATAAGTATAATCATTCATTCAATAGTGACCAAATGCGTTTTTAATTGATAAATAACCAATATAGGTTAGTTACTTAGCTTTGCAATTTCATTCAAAAGTCATCTATCACGAAGGTGGAAAGAATGGCCAAATTTAAAAATTGAGTAACATTCATGTTGAGGCCATGCTTAGATAGAGTTATGCATCAAATAGGAAAAAATGAAGGTGAATAGAGATGAAGATATAGCTAGTAAAATAATTCATTTGGTTTTTAATAATTGTCACACTTCTGTTTTTTACGCTATTCAATGGACGATTTTAATCTTTGATATCTTTAATTTAATATGATAAAAAATTCTAAAAAGTTAATATTATAAAAATATGCATTAAGACGAATCAAACAAGATATCACATGACTATGTTTTACATTATACATGGAGAAATATATGTCAAATAAGATTAGTTGATGAACAGTAGTTGCTATAGGAACTGTAGCAACTATTAAAATCCGAAGAAAGTAGTAATTAAGGAAATAAAGTAGTAGTGATAGAAGGAGACTTAGGCATATAAGAACTATTGACACCTGATGAAACAACTTAAATAAAAGTAATATGAACCCTTGGTTTAATTCTATCAAACTTTGCCCAAAAAAAGTACTACAAAAATTTGATGTTTAATTTCAATCTACTTAAGAAGAAAAGGTTAATAAACTTCTATTTTAAGAAAAACCGTGTTCACAGGATTATATTATGTGGTCACAGTGTTTTGCTAGAAACCAACTTTGATCTGTATATTAATTAGATTAATATACTGCTATTATAATCGGATCCTATGAGGTCACACATATAAGTTACCGATTGGATAAAAACCAATTGCATAAGATGCTCTTTAGACTTTTTAGTGTAGGAGTTATTAGTATGAATTGATGATATGTTTTGATTGGGAATTAAAACACAAAATTAATTCATTTTGATTATTACATGTAAATGTTATATGTAACCATCAAATGGGTATGTGAAGAGGTGTTGCATTTGTGTATAGATAGATGCACTTTGCTCATCATTTTCATAACCTTGTGTGCCATTTCTCTCTACCTTTCTCCACCTTAAAAGTAATAAGAGTGTTAGTATTTCTTATTTCGTACTAGCATACGTGGTGATCCAATTGGTGCTTGTAGACCAATAATAGAGGAACGACACTTGACGTTCTAATCTCATTTGGTGATATTTCATACAAATGAAGTATATTTGTTTTATCAAGTTATCATTGTCCGCTAATACACTTCTGAAATGTTAGTCTTATAATTGCAAAAATTCCTAATCAATCACCATAATTTGTAAATCATCACAAAAAGACAAAATAAATACCAATAAATTAAACAAAATATAAAAAGATAAATTTAAATTCTAAAATCACCGAGAAGTCTTTCAGCCTCTGCTCCTTTTGTTTACACAACTACTAAAATATTGGTGCAATGGCTATTAACTATTGTTGGATATTGCAAACAACTGATCGCCTATAATCATGTAACTTCTGAAATGTTAGTCTTATAATTGCGAAAATTCATAATCAATCACCGTAATTTGTAAATTATCACAAAAAGACAAAATAAATTAAACAAAATTAAACAAAATTTAAAAAGATAAATTTAAATTCTAAAATCACCACCCTATCAGAGAAGTCTTTCAGCCTCTATTCCTTTTTTTTACACAACTTCTACAATGTTGGTGCAATGGCTATTAACTATTCTTTAATCGTTCCAAAAGTTTCCTCCGGTTATCCAAAAGCAATGTGTATGTAAGACAAAGACAAAAAATTGACTTGTTTTTTACATCAAACCCCTAAGAAAATTCAATAATACACAAAAATTAACCTAAATCATTGAGTTAGTTTTGAAGAAAGACTAAAAAACATATCAAAACAATGTATTAATATAAAAGAAATGAACCAAAGCTCTCAACCTAAATCAACCATAATTAAATGACATAGTTTTCCTTCATTGGCACAAATTACTCCAAAATTAAGAAAGATAAACCAATATTTCTCTTCAAATTTAAGAAAGATGAACTAAATCTTTTATTTCAAAAATCGAAGTTAAAAATAAATTTGAATGACATAGTTTTCCTTCATGGCATAAATTACTCCAAATTTAAAAAAGATGAACTAAACCCGTATCAATTTATGTAATTTGAAGAGTAATTATATTACTCGTGGATTAGCCGACAATAAAGATGTAAAGCTTCTCATAATTTGATGGCAGATCGAGATTGAAAACACATAGATGTATAATTAGTCTATAGCTACCATCAAAGCCATTAGAAGACTTATTAGGACATAAATTAACCATAATAATCAGTAGAGTTGGAAAGAAAACTCTGTAAATTCAATTAAAACAAATGAACACAGAACAATACCAAAATCAAATAGAAAATACCACAAAACTAAAACAAATAAAACCGAAAACCCAACATGAAATAGCAAGAAAATTCAACAAAAATAGACCCTGAACCTTAAATTCAGGACGGAAAAGCCGTAAAAATGAACCACAAATTCTACCCAAAATTTCCATCCCCAAAAAACAAAATTTCAACTTCAAAATTTAGAAAAGATCAAAACTTTGAAAGATTAATAAACTAAATCAATCAACCGAACCTAAAAATGCTCATCTCCATCTTCAACTGCCTGCAATTTTTGAAGTTGAAATGAAAGGAATTAGAAAGTCAGGGTTGAGAGACATAAATAAATCAACAAAGTACAAAATTCGAAAGTGAATTTGATATGTAAAAATTAGCCAAATTAAACCTAAAATTTAGAAATTCGTATATGGGAATAAGATCAAACGCAATGGAGAAGATGAAGCTTGCTGAAAACACAAAACCCTAAAACAAAAATACATCTTAGAACATCTAGATCTCTTACAAAATTGAACCATCTTCACTCCATTGCTCCTAAAAATCGCTTGAAGCTGCTCTTT
Organism: Amaranthus tricolor; assembly: GCF_026212465.1. Lineage (NCBI taxonomy): Eukaryota > Viridiplantae > Streptophyta > Magnoliopsida > Caryophyllales > Amaranthaceae > Amaranthus > Amaranthus tricolor. Next base: position 12,572,402 of record NC_080060.1, on the reverse strand, counting down.
GAAGGACGATTTTTCCGCTTCAGACATTCGTCTTGTATTGATCTGCATAAAAGAAAGGAATGTAAAGGGTAAAATGAAAGAATTGACTAATTAGGGTAGAAATGGCGAGAAGAAAGAGAAACACAGAATGAATTGACGAAGAGGAAAAGCCATCACCAAGAAGCAATAAGAAAAGCAGATAAGTGCAGGAGGAGCAAGGGTGGATGAAGAGTGAAAATTGCAGAGGAAATATCGAGAAGAATGACAAAACCGAGGAATTCATGGATAAATCAGACAAAACCTAATAACTGTGGCGTCTAAAAGGCTGAGATGGCAGCTGACATGACAAAAGTACTATTCATTTTGTAAATGTGAATAGTGTCAAAGTGTTGTTCACATTTTATACGTTATGGATAGATAGATGAGTTGGTCTCGAGAGACTGAAGAGCTCAACCCAAATCTAATTTATGTTAATTTTTATATAAAAAAACTATTGCTGAAATCAAAAAACAAAAGCATGCGCGTGTATGGAATGTGAAAAGTCATATAATATATTTGGGATTACAACAACATTTATTTGAGGTTATATCATAATATATTTGGTGTTATAACAATATATATTTGAGGTTATAATATAATTTATTTGGGGTTATAACATAATATATTTAGAGTTATAATAATATGTATCTAAGGTTATATCGTAATATATATGGGGTTATAACAACATATATTTGAGGTTATAACATACTCCCTCCTATTCAGCTGAACTGTCCCATTTGATTTTTCACACTTGCCGAGGCAACATTTTAACTCTTAATATCTCAAATTATGCTTAATTAAAAATTATAAAAAGTTGATATTAATAATCCTTATATTGAAACGAATCAAACAAGATCCCATATGACTATGTTTTAACTTATAGATTAAGAGTAAAATACAAATTAAGAGTGATAAGTGAATAGTGCCAAAAAAAAATGGGACAATTCAGCTGAATAGGAGGTAGTAATATATTTAGAGTTGTAACAATATATATTTGAGGTTATAACATAATATATACGGGGTTATAAAAACATGTATTTTGAGTAATAACATAATATATTTGGTGTTATAAAAATACTATATCACAAAAACAGACCATTATATATCCACATATATAAGGTTATAATTTCAAACACAGATCATTATTTACCCAAATATATAATACTATAACTCCAAACACAAACCATTATAACCCTAAACACATAATACTAAGACCCCATATGCATAATACTATAACCCCAAACACAGACCATTATATACCCAAATATATAAGGTTATGATTTCAAACACAAACCATTATATGCCCAACTATATGATGTTATAATCCCAAACACGGATCATTATATACCCAACTATACACGCATGTTTAGAAAGTTTAATTATTATTTTTTTTAAATAAAAAATGGGCTGCCCAAACTTGAGACGTCTCTTGTAGAGATGGTCTCAAGTAAGAATTTGTGTAGATAGATAAATAATAGATAATAGATTCACAAAAACTTGGACGAGACGGTCTCATTATGAGACCGTCAATTTGGGTCGGCCCAATTCGTACGTGTAACAACATTTTCATTTTTTGGGCATTTATTAATTTTGATCTTAAAAGTATCAATTTTGAAAATTGATACCTTTAAAGTCAAAATTGATATTTTTAAGATCAAAACTGAAAAATGTCCAGAAAATGAGAAAAATGAGAGAAAGCATGTGAGATTTTTACACGCGCGAATTGGACCGACCCAAATTAACGATCTCATTATGAGGCTGTCTCGTCCAAGGCCAGCTGTAATAGATTTCAATGTTCAATTTGGAGTTGGTTTTGAATTTTGATGAACCAAAACACCAAACACAGAAAATTTGAAATTTGATAAGTAAAATTATCAAAAAAGAAGCATACATTAAGCTATTTTTCAACGTATTCCCAAATGTAAGCGCCTTCAGTCCAAAGCTCAGGTTCGATTTTGTTCGCAGTTGATAACTGCGAACAGAGGCAAACTGGTAACAAAAAATAACCAAGCAAACAGGATATTTGGTCAAAAAATTTGAATCAAACCCTTTGTTCGCAGTTAGTAAGTGCGAACAGAACCCATACCTCAAGTTTGGAAATTAGGCGCTTATATTTAGAACTAAGTTAAAAAATCCTTTTTTTTAATAATTTTACTTATTTATTTCAAATTTTCTTAAAACACCGAATTTAACTAAAGCCTAACCCACAATAAAAAAAAAAAAAAAAAAAAAAAAGCCTCGGAAAACAAAAATAATCCCCAGATCCCTACTGCACGGCTCCCCATTTTGTCATTGTTATGCTTTTCATTCATTGCCTCTAATTCTCAAATCGCATGTAAAGTAAACCCTAACTCAACAACAGAAACACGCTCTCTCTCATTCTCTTACAAATCTGGTGCCTTCATGGCTTCATCAACAAAAAATTCCAAAAGGTTCATCATCTGTGTTATTCCCACCACCATGGAATACGAAGATAGCAGGTTGAATTTACTTTTGGTTTTATCTTTTTGTTTTTTAGTGTTTATGTTTCTTGTTTTATTGGATTTTCCTTAGATTTCCTTCATTTTCATGTTGATTTTAGTGTTGATTTTCGTTTCAATTTCGTTTAAATTTACTTTTATGCATGATTTTCTCTTTCTGTTTCGTGTTTGAGGATGGATTTTGGATGTTAGATTTTCGTTTTTTAGATTTCATTTCTAGGTTTTTTTTTTAATTTTTTTTTTATGTTTTTGCTATGGATTCAACTATGGTTAAATTTAATTCATTCACAGGGTTTTGTTATTATTGTGGGTTTTTGTACCAGATGAAAATAAAGGGTGGCCATCAGATAAGTAAAAGTCAGGATTTAATCCTCCTGTCCCTCTCACTTTTGAAAAAAAACTTTATCTCCTTCTCTCATTCAATCTCTCACTCTCTTACAATTTTGCAAGAAAAAAAATTGTGTCAAGCATAATATAATAGAAATTATCGATTTTAGTTGAAGAATTGGGGTTATCTACAAAAATGACTGACTCATGAATCTCTCACTCTTAGAATTTTACAAGAAAAAAAATTGTGTCAAGTATAATACAATAGAGGTTATCAGTTTAGTTGAAGAATTGGTGTAAATGACTCTGACTCATAGAATTTTACAAGAAAAAAATTTGCGTCAAGCATAATATAATATAATATAATATAATAGAGGTTATTGGTTTTAGTTGAAGAATTAGGGTTATTTACAAAAAAATCTGACTCAGACTCATGGCAAGGTAATTATGCAAAATTCATTCTTGATTACTCACTTTACATGCTCAACCTTACAATTTGATTGTTAGTATTTTCTTGAATAATAAATAATTTTTCTCATTCAACCCACCGTCGTTTTTGACATACATACATTTTCTTAATCCAATATTGGTAACCTAATGGCAATATTTTCATAATCCTATCTTTTGTCAATTAATTAATAATTATATATTATTGTATTATTCTGTTTCTAAGCCTAATTTTTGTTTTGTTTTGCTTTGTTTTGTTTTAATTTAGTGTATTTGAATTAACGATTGGGATTTCGGTTGAATTGCAGCTACGGTGGATATAAGTTGAACCCGTCTTTGATAAGTTATTCTTCCTATGATTCTGCATCGCCCATAGGTTGTAATATCTGTTTGAATCCAAAATACCGTGCAAACTTCCTTACCCCTTTTGCTAACAAGATTTTGGATCAATTTAATTCTGAAAATGTAAGTATTATCTCATTCATTCATTCATTCATATTGATTTTATTTACTAATCTTAATAGTTCATATTGATATTATTGATTTTGATGATTTGCAGTCCACTGACTATGAGCTTGTTGATTGTGTTGCTCTTGTTAAATCAACACTTGAATTTGATCTTTTTGTTCACTGCAACTTTACTGCCAAGCCCCACAAATATCCCTTTGTTGCTGGTGATTATTCCACCAAGTTATTCTATGCCGAGATTCGCGGAGATATCAATGGCCAAATAAATGCATCTAAGTATTCTATATTGCATGGTCAGAACTCATAAACCACTTTATTGAATTTTAGCTTCATTTTCATGCACTACTACTTAACTATTGTCCCATTTTTCTACAATTAAAATTGATGCCAAATTGATTTTCTATAGGGAAAGTAGCATATGTTATCACTATTCCTCATTAAAATTGTTTATCATGGACTGCTCATGCTTCCTTGCTGCCTACGAGTAGAATTCTATTCATTTGTTTTTATATTTCCAGTTGAAATTTAATCAATTTTTTTTGAACGTCTTATATTAAAGAGCTCTGATAATAATTGCAATTACTTTAACTGTTGCGTTTCTTGATAAAATTTATTTAGTAGTTTTTAATATTTTAATCAACCGATTCCCTTTTTGTAGAGTAACAACTACCCTCAGTTACGAGGGGAAACGAGTTTCTTTTACCCACAATATTTATTCAAATATGACTTTCTGATCAGTTTCTCTCTCATACATGATACAACCCAACAACAAACCTACTACCAAAAATAATATTTCAATTCTCCAATCAACAAAGATTACAAACACAACGCACATTATCATTGCCATTGTTGGTATATATATATATCCTTTTTCTATTTTTACTAATTGAAGATCAAATTCAACTTCTTTCTTCTCTGGTTTAGAAAGGGTCAAATTTGATCAACAAATTAAGTTGTAAAAAATTGAAATTCAAAAAATTAAGTTATATAACCGAAATCTAAAGATGAATTTGTGGGAGAGAATTTACAGAAGAAAAGAGTGGAAATTTGTTTGTTCAATTCTTGTTAATGGTATGTGGCAGTTGAGAGGTGAGTTTTGGAAGGAATTTCACATCTAGGTTTTATGAAAAATTGCGATGCTTATCCCTCTTTTTTTTAATGCCATTACGTTTTCATTCCTCATACCAAACTCCCTATTATTCATTTTCTTTTTTCGTCTTCAATTTGGAAGCATTGTTGAAGTTTTTAATGATGTTTTCTTCCGAAATGTCTTGTTTTCAACTAATTTATATTGAATACTTTTTTAATATTATGCTTTCTTTGACTGTTGTTTCTTTTGGAAATTCAAACCACTTTGTAAATGCTAGATATTGCGTGACCTCTTAATGTCAATTTAACTTGACATTTTATTTGCATTTCGCTTTATTAGGTTTTAAATGTTGGGAATTTTTGTTAAGTATTTATGTATGACTATTCTATTGTCAGGTATGAAGACCGAGCTTGGCTGTAAGATGTGCCCAAATATAGTTTATCATCCCATCTCTGAATCTGATAAGGGACCCTCCTACCAACAATCTACTAGTCTGTGCCTACAAGATAAGGTCGACCCAAAAACTTAATTCTCGTATGGATTTGATTTACCCTATTATAGTGTGCACCAATCTAAAATTAACAAAAATCTATTTTTGTATTTTTTATGTTTGTTACATACTAAAATAGTGTGGATTAATTTCATACAAGACCTTCTCCACAAAGACCTATTGCAAAGAATTATCATTAAAAACTCAAATCTATCCAAAAAATGTCATAAGGTTGAAAGTATTAAGAGAGTACATTACATTTTGATAAAATAAAAGAAGATATCATTATGGTTTGCGAAAACCATTTCATCCAGAAACTAACAAAATGATTCAAAATACATATATATATTTGACTTTTCATCCAAAAACGAAACGATAATCCAAAACTAAATCCTGATTTTTCAGTCAAAAGTAGACGAAAATACTAAGGGTGTCAAACAGGTCGGGTTGGGTCATTTTCAGGTTCGGGTCATATATAAATGGGTCAAAAATTAAAATCCCTACCTGATCTGTAGCAGGTCGGGTCAACTTGCTTATGACCCATTTAAAGATTATATAGTATACAACCAAAGATTATACAGATTACATAATATTACAGTAAAATAAAAATAAAAAAAATACCTGAAATGAGAAATGAAACCGATGAAGCAACAAGCCCAGAACATATGAATCTTGCAAAAATTGGGTCAGAAAACCAAAAAATAGAGTAAATAAAGAAAAATGGAGTAAACATAACACAAATCAAAAAATCGAAAAAATCGAAAAAATCGATAAAAATTAAACAGAAAAATGAAATCAAAAAAAAGATGCAAATTACCAGTTTAGTAAAAATGAAACCCCAACAAAGTCGAAAAAATCGAACCCTAAATAACGAAAACACGAACCAAATTATTATGAAGAATTAAAGATGGCATTAACAACAATGGAAATAGCAGTTCCAGCAATGAACATCAAAATCAAACACAAAAAAATCGAACACAATCCAAATCTAAAAAAATAAAATCGATAAAAAAAAAGAAAAATCGGACTTTTATGTGTTAATAATACTTACCATTGTGCCGCAGAGAAGATGAAGGAGAAGAGAAGAAGCTGCCGGAGAGAAGAGGAAGGAGCAGGTCTGAAGGTGTAGGCGGACGGCGGTAGGTCGCAGATTCGCACAAAAGAGAGAAGAGGAAGGAGAAGAGGAAGTGACGAACAAGTGGAGGCGCAAATGTTTAGGGTTTATGTCGTTCAGTCTTTATGAGTTTATGTTTAACAGTTTATGACTTATGTCCTTTATGATGTAATATATCATCATCTTTATGAATTATGAGTTTATGACTTTATTTAAAATTTTCAATGGGTTAATAAATGGGTTAAATATGGGTTGACCTGACCTGATTGACCCATTTAATAAATGGGTTAAACATGTTTTTTTCGGGTTTAAATATTCAACCTGAACTTAACCCATTTAATAAACATATCAGATCGGGTTGACCCATTTAATTAATTGGGTCAAAAATCTAAACCCAAACCCGCTAATTAAGTTGTAAAAAATTGAAATTCAAAGAATTAAGTTATATTACAGAAATTTAAAGATGAATTTTTGGGAGAGAATTTACAAAAGAAAAGAGTGGAAATTTGTTTGTTCAATTCTTGTTAGTGGTATGTGGTAGTTGAGAAGTGAGTTTTGGACGTAATTTCACATCTAGGTTTTGGGAAAAAATGCGAATCTTATCCCCCTTTTTTTTAATGCACATTACGTTTTCATTCCTCATATCAAACTCCCTATTATTCATTTTCTTTTTTCGTCTTCAATTTGGAAGCATTGTTGAAGTTTTTAATGATGTTTTCTTCCGAGATGTCATGTTTTTAACTAATTTATATTGAATACTTTTTTAATATTATGCTTTCTTTGACTGTTGTTTCTTTTGGAAATTCAAACCACTTTGTAAATGCTAGATATTGGGTGACCTCTTTATGTCAATTTAACTTGAAATTTTATCAGCATTTCGCTTTATTAGGTTTTAAATATTGGGACTTTTTGTTAAGTATTTACGTATGACTATTCTATTGTCAGGTATGAAGACCGAGCTTGGCTGTAAGATGTGCCAAAATATAGTTTATCATCCCATCTTTGAATCTTATAAGAGACCCACCTACCAACAATTTACTAGTCTGTGATGACTATCACATCTCTACTGTTATCTAGGCTTGTAATAATTTGTTTTACAAATATGCTAGTGGATGTGTGACGTAATTACGTCAAGTAGTCGGGAGTGTTTTGGCAACTGTTGGACAATTTTTTATTTTTAATACTTTTATATTACTTAGGATTTGTCTTTCCTATGATTCAAGTTAAGCCTCTCTTTATGCCTATAAGATTAACTTGATTAGTTTATAAATAAGTTGGATGACATTAAGCTCGACCCAAAAACTTAATTCTCGTATGGATTTGATTTACCCTATTATAGTGTGCACCAATCTAAAATCAACAAACATCTATTTTTGTATTTTTTACGTTTTTTACATACTAAAATAGTGTGGATTAATTTCATATAAGACCTTCTCCACAAAAACCTATTGCAAAGAGTTATCATTAAAAACTCAAATCTATCCAAAAAATGTCATAAGGTTGAAAGTATTAAGAGAGTACATTACATTTTAATCAAAAAAAAGATATCATTATGGCTTTGCCAAAACCATTTCATCCAAAACCTAACAAAATGATTCAAAATACATATTTATATTTGACTTTTCATCCAAAAATCAAACGATAATCCAAAACAAAATCCTGATTTTCAGTCAAAAGTAAACAAAAATACATTATCATTGCCATTGTTGGTATATATATATATATATATATATATATATATATATATATATATATATATATATATATATATACATATATATATATATATATATACATATATATATATATATATACACATATATATATATATATACACACATATATATATATATACACACACATATATATATATATACACACATATATATATATATATATACAC